>NW_025110154.1:330018-386685 GCF_011392965.1 Frieseomelitta varia
TAAAACTAGCTTACTAGAGTTTGCTCTGTTTATAAAATTCATTATATTTCATAAACGAAGACAGATAGGACATATATTTATATGACTTTTTTTCATTATTTTTAGGCGTTATTACAATCAGCTCTCGAAATGGGTCCCACAAGTTACGAAACACCCTGTATTTTCGCGACCCACCTTCCGAGTTCTCGAGTATCGGTGCAATTATCTCGCCGATGCGACGCAGTTACTTTTAATTACCACATTTTGCAAATTTTCTACGTTGCAACGATGTTGCAAAAGTAGAGACACGGAGAGAGAATATTCTGACTCTAGTTCAGCGTAACGGGATTAATCTCAGCTTACGGTTCGTGAATTTGATCAGGTTGAGTCAAGAATTAGCTGTTTGATACTTGCTTTGTGCTCGCTTTTAATAAATTTCGAACTGCGTCGGTGATCCAGCACACAGTAACCTTCGATCATCGACGAGTAACGAGCAACGTTCCATTTATGCTACTCTTTTTTTTTCAGTCGATTCTATCTTTTCAATTTTAATGTCTAATTTCGATGTCAACATTCAATTCGAATTTAATATCATTTAACGTGCAATTTATTATTTAATTTCAATTTTAATATTTAATTTTGGCTACGAAGGCAAGTGTATTGTATCGAGTTTAATTGTAATTTTCTTTAACAGCTTTAGGTGCTCGAAGAGTTCGAAGTGAACAAAATTTTGAATCATCTGACGAAACTTGCTGTATCATATGTTTTTCAGTCAAGTTTCTCAGAAGAGTAACAATTTCACGAGTGAAATTTCGCACAGAGCGTAAACGAACTCATTTTCCCTATTACAAGATTATTACATTTTTTCGTCTTTGTTTTTTTTTTTCGTCTTTGTATTTTTTTTTATTCTTCATTTTTCATCTTCCACGTTACGTTTTCACACATGTGAAAATTGTTATGATCGTAACGTAAAAATACGAAATAAAATGCAAAATTGCTATTAAAAACATATATTCGCTCGCGTAGTTTGCGCTTTATGACGCACGTTAACGAAGCCCGAGAGAGCGTGTAAAAAAGCTCGAGAATTTCACAGAGAGCAAGGTGACATAACGGGAGTCGAAAAGCCGCGTAGGCGTCCTGTTTTTTTTTTTTTTTTTTTTCTTTCTGCTCCCGTTTGTCGTTTTATAATAATCTTGACCATGGCCATCCGCTATTTTTGGCACATTTTCTTGCATTCTTTCGCTATTTCCGCTCGATCGACTGGGAAACTAAGACTAATGTCCAATTAGAATTTCTATCAAATCGAGAGCGATTTGTAATCGAACGAATCAAATGGTGGAATTTGAACGTGAATTTCCAAGCTTATTATTTACAAATTGGAATATATATTGGGACTGTCGCAAATTAGAACACTGTGACAAGTATTGTAAATTAATTTTCCGGGCGCGTGCAAAGTAACTAATGAAAGTATATCACGCCGATAATAAAAACTTTTTAATTCCGAATGGAATTTCTCGTGCGGCACTGCACGTACATTTTGACGCAGATAACGCATATGCGTGCATTATGCGACGCTAAGGCAGATAATATTACAAATTAATTGTATTCATAAAATTACTCGATGCTCGTTTCACGATATCATTCAATTTATTAAATATTTCTGATACGTCTGGCATTTCGTTGCGATTATATTTCGAATTATTTGATTGCGAGTTGATTTGTCGTGAAGTTGTCACACGCTTGAATTTATTCATATACAAGTATTACTTTTAGCATAAACAGGCTTGTATCGAATTCTCCGCTGTCTTGAAAAGAATTTTATACGTTGTAAAAATGTTATAAAAATTGTAAAATGGTGCTTATAATTACACTCGTAAATGACAGAAAGGAGTGGGATTTGAAATTTCCTCGTTACAGTCGATAACATTTCCAAGAGACCTGGGCTCGCTTTTATTTCTAATAAAGTACATTTCATCGAATTTGATTCTCGTCAAGTGTCGTGAGATTCTTCCACATCGTGTCCACGGGTGAATGAAAATGAGCGGAGAAATATAGCGCCATTTCTTCTGTGTATAGCGCCGCGTAGAGGTTAAACGAGCTGCGATAAAGGAAAATATAAGGCTGGCGTAAGAAATGGATGGTTCATATGTTGCCGTATGTCAATGTGGTTATGATAGAAACGCAGGGGCTCTGAAATATATATAGAGAGGGATATTTCATGCATTTTTCAACCTTGTATTTTCTCGTCAGATATATCTTCATTATAGAAATACGGAGAAACAGAATGAATGAAATCTCTTATCAGAAAAGAAGCAAGTAAAAAATGTTTCTTTTGGATAAAATTAATGTAGAAAATATAGAACATCTAACAATTGTCGAAATTAAATGAAATGATTAATTGTCAGTGCGAGGTGAAATTCGCGAAACTTCGAATTAATAGAATGTTTTGTTTGTTTTATTTCATGTTAAATGAAATTAAAATTAAAATTTCCCTCGCGTTCGCGAGAAATTGTAATTACCGAGAGAGAGAGAGAGAGAGAGAGAGCGAAGAGAAAAATGATCAAAGAGAAGAGTCTCAATAAAAAGAAATGACAGTGATTTCAAGCATATCGGGTGCGTCAGAGAAGAGGTATATTCAAAGGGATCTTTTCTTCGATCGCTCAGATCGCTTAAATTTCAAGTTCTTGAATTTTTCAGCATCCATCGAATTCTTCCCTTCGTTCTGCGCAACCTACGCAAGCAATCTTCATTCTCTAAAAACTGTACAAAAGCATGCTTCTTCTCGTGTAAATAAATGTTACAAACTTTCAATAAATAACGAAATAATATTTTAATATTATTTTCAAGATAGTTACTCGTTGGTGATTAGTAGCATTATCAACATGATTGGTAGCTTAATAATTTCTTGTAGTAAATAATAATTATATATATATATATATATAATTATTATTTACTATTTCTGATAGATATGTATATATATTATTTACTATTTCTGATATATATATATATTTATTTATTTATCTGAAATAGTAAATAATATATATATATTTATCAGAAATTTTTTTAAATATATATTTATTTATTTATTTATCAGAAATAGTAAATAATATATATATATATATATTTATCAGAAAATTTTTTTAATATATATATATTTATTTATTTATTTATCAGAAATAGTAAATAATATATATATATTTATCAGAAATTTTTTTTAATATATATATATATATATATATATATATATTTATCAGAATAAATACAGAAGAGATTCCATAAATATCAAGAAACGTGTAAGAATGAAAATTCAAAGATTAATAGGACGGCGACGAAATTGTATATCGGAAGGAAGCTCGTTGAGCTGTATGATAAAGGGTTTATCTCTTGTTGGAGGCGGGTGCAATGGTTTGTCCCTGTTAATCATCCGCTAACAAAACAAACGACCGTGCAAAGAAATATCGGACCGACGTGACGCACGCCGATGCAACTCGTTATTACGTTGGTGATCTCCCTTTGTGTGCCTTATCGATCACGTGTTGCTAATCGACGTTGCAGAAACTGTCTAACGAGCCGTGCATATTCTGATCGACGAGTCGGAAAATTCGCCAAAATTGTCGGGATATTTAACAACGATTTCTCTTTAAACCTTCGAGAGAGAGGGGAACACTTGATAATTCCTTGAAATTATTCTTTTCAAATGCGTATTTCTCGCGAAATACTAGCCGCGAAAGACATCTTTCGCGACTGTAAACTTTCAGAAGTTTTCGGTCTTCACCGATTTTCGATCTTTCAGTTTCACGCGAAAATATGTCTTCTCCCTTTAACAAAGAATGAAACTAGATTCTTAGATTACGTAACAGCACGTTGTTTTATTTATACTCGTTACTATCGATCGACCGATCATGCGTGTAATGAAAGAACTAGAGCAAACCACACGTAGTAAAGCAATATAATGGTACACGGGTGCCGCTTTGGGCCTCTGCACGAGAATTGATCTTTACATCCTATTTATAATTTTATTAAAAAAAAAAAAAAAAAAAGAAAACCGAATAGCTCGGTATAATATTCGCCTGGAAATTTAACATACTGTTTATCAGTGTAACACCGGAGATCTCTGTTCCTCCCTCTGGTCTCCTGTTTCGTTTGCATTCGCCGCGAATCCGACCGACGTGTTGTTTTGCATAATGCACACTGGTGCAACGACACCGGCATGCGGTTGTCTCGACCGCGACAGTGAAGCTGAAAGCCTCTTTTCCGTGACGAAGAGAGAGAGAGAGAGAGAGAGAGAGAAAGAGAGAAGCCGATCGTTTGCACCCTCTCGCCAACCACCAGCCGCGAAATTGCAAACTCGCCTCGCCTCGCCTCGCCTCGCCTCGCCGCTTGGTAAATATAACGCGCGACAGACACACGAAATCTCGAAACGCGCGCCGGCCTTTTCCGCTTGACAGACAATTTCCCCCGTCTCTCGAGCGCGCGAGACGAGTCGGTACTGTTGGCGTGAATTCTGGTAAATGGACGCAACGGAACGGAACAGGGGGGAACAGGCGAGTGGGTGAGGATAGATCGAGGATAGATAGGAGGGACGCTGCGTATGAAATATTTCGACGAAAGTGGATCTGGATTTTGGCGTGGGTGGATAAAACGTTCGAATATTGGAATGTTTGGTTAAACTATTTTTTGCTGTTTATGTTGTCGTCTGGGTGTGGTGGATTCCGATATGAAAAATTTGGGAGACTGAAGAAGTATACGTAAGTGTGGGTCGAGATACACTTGAATTTCCAATTCACGAATATTCTAAGTTTTCGTAATATCTTCATGTACACGTATAACTTGAAATGTTAATTAATTGGATATAATGCACGTGTATAATGTTCTAGAATATGGTACATATGTATAATATTGTTCGCATTGTAAAATATTATATAAAATGAGAATATTACATGCATCGTAATTAATCACATTGTGAAACATTCAATTAATTGATATTTTTAAGTTCGATAATACCTTCATACGGAATATCGTATAATATAACATTATACATGTATATTCTAGAATATTATACAGAACAACGTTACACATTATATAGAACACATCATACCTCATAATGGATACACGAATCAAACGGAATATGTACATACGTGAAACTGAACGTACGAATATTTCATCAGTTTCGAATGCTGCCTATTAAAATATTAAACAAATAAGCAGCGTCCGTCAATATTAAAAAGCGCTGTCGGGAGGGGAAATGAGACTGTTCGAACGCGTGCATTTACAGTGACACGAGTGCCGATACGCGTCCCGGCGGCGGAAATCATTTCGTGAAATTGAAACTGCGGGCAATTATCGGTGAGAACGCGAGATACGCCAATCGTGGGATCATTCGCGGCGACATTGACGGCTAATTAGCGTTGCATTTTCGTGGACTCCGGCTGGACTGATAAAATCTCGCGATAAAACGCGCCGTCGTAATCCATTTAAAATTCGCCGACCGAGCGATACTCTTGCCGCTTCACTCGCGTTCACCGATGAATGTAATTAACTTTGTGTCCCGTTGCGTGCTTTCGCATCATTCGTCGAGAAAAGCAAAATGTTTAATTGACGCGTAGACATTTTGCAGTGTCGATACACTCTTCGCAAAGGAGATATTTTCAATTAGGACGTCACTTCAAACAGTGATCGCGAACAATATTAAAATTTTTAGCAAAAGTAACGCATAAAGGAAGAAATAAATATGTTATGATTTATCTGAATGAGGAATTGGTTCTTCCAATCGCACAAATTTCGTTGTTTTATTCATTTGATACTTTCTGATTTTTTCCAAATTAAAATTCGTCGGTTCCAGTCAAAATCAATTATCGTGGAATATCAATTTTTGCAAGAGAGAGAGAGAGAGAGAGAGAGAGAGAGAGAGAGAGAGAGGAAGGAAATAGAAATAAAAAATGAGACGAAGAAAGAGGGAAAAGTCAAGGTTCGCGAAACCATCGGGGAAAAACGCGCAAATCGATAGAGACGATTTATCGATCATATACCGTTCATTTGGCCGTTCTTTTTTTTTTTTTTTTTTCCAAGGGGAACGTAGCCGCAAATCGTATTAAACGTTTTGCCGATCGCAGCCGCCAGCTGCGACTCGCAGCTGTTTCCAACATACTGACAAAAAGAATCGCCTTTTGCCGCATTAACCGGCGAATACTGCGCGAATCGCTGTGAATCCGGCCGTGTCCGCCATCTCGAGCGTGAAATGTAAAGAAATTCCGTACAATATTAAATCGCCACGCCCGAGCTGCGTTTTCATCGTGCTGTTTTATTTGTTTTTTCTCTCTCTCTCTCTCTCTCTCTCATTTTTTTATTTTTCTGAAAAAAAAAAAAATATTCCGCTCGTAACTTTGATATCACGAACGAGGCGTGCCGTTATTGGAGTCTGGTTCCATTCCAGCGGTTTCGAAAAGTGAGATTCTTTTTTTTTTCAATGTGAGAAGATTCCCCCGCAGGGAGAATTGAACTTTAATTCTCATTTCGAAAGCTAAAAAGATTGTGAAATTGGACAAGTAGATATGCCTGGCAATTTTTGACGTGAAAGTCTTGAGATCCTAAATTGGATCAAGAAGATCGAGAAAGACCAACGTTGCGTTAAACGGTATAATCTGCAAGTATCTATTTTTTTTTCCTTCTAATCGATTAGTCAAATCCATCTTTTAACGTCACGATCGTAAAAGGAAATTCTTATTAATTGACAAGACTTGGTGAAATTTCAAAAATCGTGCAAAACACGACACACAGATTGCACGATGCACAGCAGTCATCCGTCGCAAAAAGATACTGGACAGAGGGTCACATGCCACACGTGTCTTGATAACATTATCTAAACTTAATGCAAGTGATATCATTAATCTGCTAGTCATTCGCAGGTAATAACGAAAACAACAGTGTCTCCTCGTTGAGGCAACCATTTCTCCACAAGTTCCTCCTCTCTGTCTCTGTGTGAAGCGTTCGTCTTTGTCTTCCTCGAAGGTATCGTGCCTTCGAGATCAGCCACTTGTATCGTTTCCGCCTCGTACACACACACACACACACACACGTACACGCGTACGCATCCGTGAGCGTGGAGAATAGTTTTCGCTCGTTAGCAATTAATTAAAGCGACAACGAGCAAGAACGAGTTGATTAATTGACACACCATTTCGGCGTGAACGCGTCGAACCTCGTGAAAACTCGCGGACAATGTGCGTGGGTGTTTCGAATAGCTCTTGCAAATGGAATGCGCGCGAAAATTCGCGCGACGATGTGTGAAAAAACGCATTGCGCGTTATCGGTGACGTTTTCGATTATCGCCAAGGCGATTATTTCAATGCACGAGGCAATATGGCGGCAGTTAATAGAGGGAGAATGAAACGGTGCACGATAATGCACGGTAATTATTAATTATTAATTGTGAGACCGGCTTTCTGTCGTGATTCGATAACGGACGATTATCTCGTTTATTGGTTAGAACGTTGCCATTGATTCGAAACTCTCTCGCGAAATTGAATGACGATTTTGAACGGCGCTTTCGTCCGCTATTCACTGTGTTTGAACACGTTTGGGAAGCTTTGAGAAGCCCCTGTAATAAATTCTGCATTGTTTGCTTTGCACGCGTATTTCGTAACATTCGTTAGTTAGTATGTCCATTTTACAACACGTTTGTTAGTGTATTAACAGCTTTATAGATTCCTCGTAGTGCGAATTTTATTTCTCCAGTTTTGAAACAAATGTAACATTCTTATTCAACGATTTTTTGACCATTCAATTAGTATAATCGTCTCCTCCCCGGTAGAGGCATAACATTGATATTAAGCGAAAAGTTAATTAAATTATTCTCAAAGCAACATTGGTGACATTGCAATAATAATGTTATAAAAGTAACTGTATTAAAAATTTATCGACCGCTTGTGATAATGTATGTCGTTCAAAAATATATTATGATATTGCCAATGTAAAAATCAATATCAGTCGTTTCGACTTTTTTGGTTTTTTTAGTTCGAATGTTAATAATCTGCTCCTCCAGCAAATTAAATTAAACACCGAACGAACTATAACTGTATATTACAACTGTCAAGATTTCGAGATTTATCGCCCCACTGGCGATCGTCCTCTAACGCTAGCTTTGAGCATTCATCGCCATCGGAAGTGAAATTCGTGACTATTATTATTATGTTAATAGTTCGGGTCCTTTTAAGTTATCGTTGTAATAAATCCCTTGGAGAAGGAACGATGACAGTTCGTGCTGTACGTGGAGGTGCTATTTATCATTAAAACGTCTTGGTTTATTTGCAACCTGTTACAAAGTAGACAACGAGTAGAAGTTCCCACTTGGAGTTCAGCACTGAAGTTTCTCCATAATACTTCAGAATATTCAAACTCTGAACAACAAAATCGATAGACCCTTGCAACATCCAACGTGGCTCGCAAGTGTCACGAAGAGAAAAAATGTAATGTCGCATTTAACGTAACTCGCCCCCCTTTCTTCTTGTAAAAGTAGAATTTCATGAATTATTATTAATCGCAACGATTCGCGAACGAACAGTTCATCCTTCTGATTTTTTCTTTCTTTTTTCTCTTTTTTTTTTTTCAATTGAACGTTAAATTCGAATTTTTCCTTCGAATTCCCTTTCTTTCAACTAAAAACCTCCATTTTAAAGGATTTCTGGAAACCTCAGAAATCTCTCAACGAGTCTATCCGCCAAGGTTTGCTCAACGTGATAATTTTCATCCCCCAACTTGAACCCATCCCTTGTCCAAATAGAACCCAAAGTAGCAACTCAGTCACGATCCTTCAGTAAAGTCGAAACTCGCAACGAGAATTTCCCCCGAATCCAAGAAAATCGTTCGCCCAGTAACCCGGGGGTATCCTTTTAATCGTCCCCTAATTTCGACGCGAAAAATGCATCCCCTCCGGGTAGAATCTTGCCCAGAGTAGCAATTCCGTCGCTCTCCTCCAATTTCCCTGGTAGAACAAATATCTTGAGAACCGTGGCTTCTCTGTTTCACCCTCTGTTCGATCAACGCGTCACCGTAGTGTGTGGTGTTTCGAGAAAAGGGTGTCGAGGAAAACCGCTCGTAAAACGCGGCTCTCTTTCAAACGTAGCTTCGTAATCCAAGCACTGTGTACAGTCTCTTTCTCTCTCTCTCTCTCTCCTCCCAGGGGAGAGGGGATGCGATTACCAGGCAGGATGGTGAAAAAGCCCACGAGCCATTAATCAGACTTTAAGCTCGGGTAAAGACAGAGGCCGAGAAGCTCGCTTCGATGCGGCCATTGTGTGTGTGTGTGTGTGTGTGTGTGTGTCTGTGTGTGTGTTTTTACGAGCTCGCCGTGCAGATTCTGCGAGAAACGGGGAATTCCCCCGTTCGCCGCTATTGACCCAGTTCCTATGCCACGTGTGCGCACGTACCGCGCTCGTTTCCCTTTGGTTTCATCCGGAGATCGACTTCTCCTATCGGTCAGCACCCGGTCGATCGGCTCTCTCGTTACGCGAGTAAAAAGAAGAAAGAGAGGAGGCACGGTGTAACGACTGTTGCTTCGATTGGTTCGTTTCCCTTCTATTTCTTCCTTTTTTTTTTTTTTTTCGTTTTTTCCTTCTGATTTCGTGCAATGAGAAGTAAATGCGTATCGAGTGTTTTTAGAATCCGATCATCGATGGGATGAGTTGTTTATTATCTGCTCTCTTCGTTGTTTTTTTTTTTTTTTTTTTCAGAGGGAGAATCAACATTCGTAATTTTGGCAGGATTAACGATCGATATGGCCTTTTGTATTTCGCTGGTGATAATTAGACCGTGGATTTTCGCGCGCGACTGCAGAGACGTATGAAATATCGGATCGGATAGAGTTGTAAATTTCCACCTTGGTGGAAGTTTTAATTGTGCGCGCGAAAATATGAGGCTGGGTGATACACGGGCAAACGAGTGAAATTGAATATTGACATTTTGGAAACTTTGTTTCATTTGGTTGAGTCTTGTTAAAAAAAAAAGCGAGGTGAAGACCATTTTACAAAAATGAGGTGAAAATAATATACCACGAAGACATATAGGGAAAGGAATTGTAAAAAGTATAGACTGCAAATTGAGTGATATATTTCAAGTTTTTATTTCAACGTCCAGAGATCATTGGTTTCCAATTTTTAGAAGAGACGAAGGAGCATTTTTTTTTTTCTCCCTTCTGAAAATATTCTTGCCAGATTTCTCCAGACATTTTTCCTATTTTCTTGTCTCTGTATCTCTGTATCTTTACGTCGTCTTGGAGAAGCTTAGAAAGTATACATACGGTGTCCAAGCTCACGCGAAGGGATTTTGCTCTCTCTAAAGTTCTCTTTATATTTCCTCTGCACCTGACTGAATATTTTCTACGCTTCTCTACTTTTCTTTCGAGTCTCGCTCAGAATCAGCTGTATTTCGTCGAACGTCAAATTTCTGTTGACGTTTGTTCATTATTCTCGACTATTGACTCTCTCTCTCTCTCTCTTTCTCTCGTTTTGTTCGCCTTAACAAAATTGGATTTTCTGTCGATGCTCTCTGTTTAATGATTTATCAACACCACCGCGAGTAAAAATTCTCTCCGTTCGCGTGCCTTTCATCAGCGTATTGAATTAAAACCTGAAATTGTTTGCCCGACAAATGCCGCCGCGGTCGTTTTGAATTTCCACAGATGAATTGGAATCCGTTTAACGCGAAATAGATACGATATCTCAATTCGGTAGAAAAGTGTAAAAAAATGACTCGATAAAATTTCAGACATTTACAATGCGCATCGTATAATTCGCTGCATTAAAAATATAATTTTTTTTCCTCTGTCTCAGATTTCTTATGCCAATGGTAATTCCGTTTTTTTTCAAATCCTTGCTTTCAATAATTCTTAACTACAATATTTGTAAAAACAAATTTCCAGAAACAAAAGACAAAGTTTCAGATATTTATAATATACATTGAATTGGAAATATAATTTTCTTCTTTGTCTCTTATGTGTTTTTATACAGTAATTCTATTTTTTTTTTTTTTAATTCTTAACTACAACATTTACCTTGTTTTTAAAAATTTTTAACTACATCTATCTCATACAAATTTCTAAAAGCAAGAGATAAAACTTCAGATACAATATAATATACTGAGCTAGAAATATAATTTTCCTCTTTATCTCTGTGTTCTTACATAGTAATCCCGTTTTTTCAAATCCTTGCTTTGAAAAATTTCTGAACTGCAAAGTATCGTTTATACAAACTTGCAAAAAGCAAAAGTCTCCTTTTCACCGAAGAAAAAACAAAATCGCGATCTGAGAGAAACGTGTCCGAAAGACACTTAAGGAGAAATATTTCCCCTATTTTCCGCAGTTTTAATAGTTTCCCTGAATCCTCGTTTTTAAAAATTCTTGACTACGATATCTATACAAATTTCCAAAAAACGAGAGATAAAACTTCAGATACAATCTACTGAGCTAGAAATATAATTTTCTTCTCTATCTCTGTGTTCTTACGTAGTAATCCCGTTTTTCCAAATCCTTGCTTTGAACTGCAAAGTATCGTTTATACAAACTTGCAAAAAGCAAAAGTCTCCTCTTCACCGAAGAAAAAACAAAATCACGAATTCTCTGAAATGTCCGAATTCTCAACGAAAGACACTCGAGGATAAATATTTCCCCTATTTTCCCTTTCTCTGGAAGCTGCCTAAACAAAAAATGCATTTCCCCGCTGCGAAAGGGCGTAATCGAAGGGAAATGGCGCAGTGCAGTAGCTCCGGCCAATCAGAGGCTAAACGAATTGTATATCGGCGCTCGCCAGAGAGAAATAAGCGCGACATCGTCGAGTCTACCTGGAAATCTATTTCTTCTTCGTGACCGCGTTACCAGGTCGCAAATAATGGACCTGGACCAATGCACATAATTTCCAAGAGGGGAAGGAGGCGGCAGGCACCACACGCGCGGACCATCGGTGCACCTGTTTCAACGGTCGTGTTCGCGGTGATCGTGGTTGCAATAATGCTGTCACCGAACGCGGCCGGCTCGCTCGTAATAAATTGCGTTTTACTAGCGCGGTTGGTTTATGGAATTCGTCGGCCGAATGACAAATACACCGAGCCGAATGTTAGAGGGACGATAGTCGAGGGACGGTGCGTTCGGGTTGATTTTACCGCGTCGCGTGGTGTTTGGTCTCGGCAAAGTTTACGCTTGGACTGTTTTTCGCACGCGATATTGGACGAGTAAACGTGATGAACACCGAGCCGATAGAAAGAAAATGATTCGGTTGGAGAGTGTTTGCTCGCGTTTTAGTACTAGGACAGATGAAGACTCTTATATGTATATAGAAAATCCCTCTTTAGTTGGGTTTTCTCTTAAAAAAAAAAAAAAAAAAATGGCGTAATTTTCTGATCGTGCCACGAATTAGGCTACTCAAACAATATATCAATAGTTGAAGGTCACGAAAGTATTCGAGCATCGACAACTTTTAACAAATTTTTTTTTTTTTATGAATACATAGATAAAGTTTGAAACAAATCTAAAAATGAATGGAAAATTTTCTCCTTAACCTCGTGCCACGCGCGTCGACAACTTTTTGTCCTATAATTGCAATATTTCCTCAGCTTTATGCATATTTAAGTACAACCCAGGCAAAACGAATAATAAATTTATTAATTCTCAATAATTTCCAGTTATTGTATACGGTCGCTCGTTATGCTCCGCAATCAGTTGCCAGCGCAAGCGGTTAAAACCTGAAAATTCACAAACCCGACACGTGGCGTCCGCGCTCATTCGTCTGAATTTGTACGAATTTGCGGCGAGTGGAGAAATTGTTGGAAAAGTGTTTTTATCGTTCGAGCGAGGCGAGCCCGTAATCGCGCGTAAATTCGCAAACAAACTCGATTCGCGAGCGAGGATCCGCGGCGAGCGGATCCGTATTTACGCAAATTATTCCGTTTAGCTAAATCAGATGTAAATAAAGCTGCGAACGAGAAAATGCAAATACAATCGGGATCGATTAAACCCTCCGGGTAGGGGGGGGGCTCTGGTTTCGCGTTCAGCGTCACTCAAAACACAAGGATTGCACGTGTAATTAACGCGCTCGTTGGCCGCCGTGCCACGGACAAAGATGCCGCCCCCCTGTTTAATTTAACTGCACGTAGGATTTCAAGGAAGTCCCGGCAAAATGAAATACTTTATTCTCATTTTTGCCCGTGCAGTAACATTTTTGTTATCGCTGAGATCTCGCGAAAGATTATTCCGAAGATTATCACGAGCCGATGCAAGCTCGTGATAAGAAGCCTCTTCAAGTATCACGTTTTAATATTACAGCATCGATATGTTATTAATCTCTGTGGCATTACGTGTGACGTAATTAATTTCTGGGGAATCTCTTTGATAAAAGAATCTCTACAATATCATATTGGTTCATTTTGTGGATTAAATTTAAAAAAAGAATTAACGTTACGTTTGTATTGGTGTGAAAATGGCGATGAAATTTCTGTTACAGAAACTAAATTGTAATAATTATTATGTCACTTAGATTTATAATACTGCTGGCGTCGCTTTTTAATAGAAGAGTTTCTACACTTCTACACAACGATTGACGAAAATTTACAACTCTTTGATTGTCTAATAAAATAAACTCGACAGATTCGTTGGAGAATGTACAATTTTCATGTCGTTAATCTTAAATGGAGATTTCTGGCAAAGTTTCGGGAGAGTCGGTGTATTTTAAGATCATTTCCTGCTCGTTCGTATCGTATAGTTGAAGGCAGTATTGCTGAAAACTGGATTAATTTGTCGAGCGTGTTCGCCTGCAACAATGTTCATCTGTTTGTCGAGACCGTTTAATTCGACACCGTTTGTTAAGTCCTCTCGTTAATCCTCATTAGTCCGATTGATTTTATACTCGCGTATGAAGTGCATCGCGGGGAGAGCCAACTGTCTGAACCAAATTGAAACTCTCCGGTGTTGTCCAAATTTGTGCGCCGGCGAGGAGATTGAACTCCTACGGGCATCAAACAAATTCAAACAGCCATGCAGGTTGTGTCATCGAAAGCCAGTTTCCTTCAACGAAATTAAAATTGATCATATGATCGCGAATAATCGTAATTATATTTATATATAAATTTGGCTATTTGATTATTATCGGTTACACTCGTCGATTTCAAGTTATTTTCGACTTTGTGATCAGTATATCAGTATATCACGTCAGTAGTGCAACATGTGAAAAATAGCCTTCAACGTCTGGATATAAAATCGATTGTTATTTGATTATATCGATTGATTTTTATATTGATTTGAAATTGAATTGACCCTCGAGCTACGTTCTACTTACGTATTCTATTAACCTCGCCGGGCCGCGCTATTATCGAGTCGAATTGCATCAAACAGCAGGAAGGAAACATTGTTTCCTCCCGATCGAATGAATTTTCCAAATTGCCGTTAGTTGGTAAACGAAGATATTGCCCCATTGTTCTCATTTATTTTCATTTTTTTCTTTCCTTTTTCGTTGCATTAAAAATCTAACTTCTCGAGTTACAAATTGTACAAGAATATTTTCTTCTTCTACTTGTTTCGAACATTTCTTTCGTAGACATTGAATAATTCTTTTCGTTGCATTAAATAAATCTGTACAATTCTCGTTTGCAATTTTCTACAGACAAAAAATACAAAATCACGCACGATTGGAAAGTTATTAACAAAAAAAAAAGAAAAAGTAATAAAATTAATTAGATACTATAACAAGACAACGAAACTCAATCGCAAGACCCGACGAACAGAGACATCCAAGATATCCCTAGAAAATTCCTAGAAATCCATCAAACAAGCAACAACTTGCGGTGTTCTGTGCACCTCTCTCCCCCGTGTTTCTCAGCTAATGTCTCGCCGTCAGACGAGAAACGTTCGAAACGGGGGTGGATAATTAATTAAAACGAACGAGGGGATGGAATTCGCCCGTGAAAGATTACGCACAGGAGGACGAAACAGGGGTGGAACCTGTGTTATATCCCTGTATCCGACAGTTTCCCACCCCCTTTTCGCGAAAAGGAAGCTCGATCGATGCCAGGAGGAGGAAAACGCGCCGGTGTCGACGACCTCGTGCTCTGACGCACACAACCAATCCTCCTCTCTCTCTCTCTCTCGTACTACGAACCAAAAGAGGAGAGAGAGAGAGAGAGAGAAAGTACGTTCCTCTGAATCGTAGCGGTGTTTTGTCGTCGGTTTTGTCGAGATTCGTTGTCAGAGTTCGTTGGCCGCGCGACAATGGTAACTTTTTCTTCCTTTGAGTCGGTTTCACCGGGATCGATGAGAGCTTTGTAGTAACCAGCTTGGTAATTGGACAGGGAAGAAATGTGTGTGTGTGTGTGTGTGTATGTGTGTGCGTGGATACCGTCGCGGGGGTTGCACGTGTTTTGTACGCGTTTAGCTTCATGTTCACTTGGAAAAGTAGATCTCGATAGATTAGGTTTAGGTTACAGCTCGTGGGTTTTTGGGCTACTTTGTGTTTTTGTGAACAAGTATATAGAAGTGAAAGTTTCACCTATTGAAAAGTGTTAGATATAATATTATAATATATTTAGATATTATATTATATTACATTATATATTGTATATTATTTTATATTATATTATATTACATTATATATTGTATATTGTACAAAATATAATGTAACACAATATAATATAAAATATATGCATATAAACATACAATAATAATAAAGTATATAACATATAAAATTATATAAACATATAATATAACATAAAATGTACCAGAATATAAATATGTAAACATACAGTGTTACTACATGCATATAATATAATATAAAATATATAATATATATTACACACACACACACTACGTACGATAATCGGAATATTTCTGACATAATACATCAAAAAAAATTCGAAAATCGTTGGACAAATCGCGTGCAATTTCATCAGTTACAGCCACGAAATACAAAATGCGTAGATTGAAAAGAAATCGTTGCAGTCGCAATGAATTTCTTTGTACGACGAAGAAATACAGCAGAGGAGATATCCGCAGCGCATCCTTGAATTCCAGGGTTACTCCTCGAGCCAATAAATCGAACCTCTGACTCGAATCTTTTAATAGCTCTATAAGGCTACCGCCTACGAGATCTATTTTACCACTCGTCAACGTAACAAAGAGCCTCGGTTAAAGTGCGAGTTTTCTTTTCATCCTTTTTTTACGATCGCACTCGCCAATAAAAATAGTCGATCCTTTTTATGATGTAAAGCAGTACTTGGTGCTATATAAATACCAGAGTCTCTGCCTTGTTACGAATGTTGGTACATCAACCAAGGTGCTATCGTTATTTTTATCACCCCGTGGAAGAATTAATTTCCAGTTTTACTAGCTCTGTAATTAGTCTCTGTTCTGAATTTATTTCGAAATTCCATCATCAATCTATATTATACATTAAATATTATCACTCGATTCTCTAATTCATCCCACACCACAACCAATCAATTTCTCAATTGAGAAATTCACAGAAGAACGCTCGACACTCATCCTGGACTAAATGAATCTAAAAAAAAAAAAAAAAAAAAAACTACACTTTCGCTCGAACGACATCAAACGTAAACTTCGCTGCCGCCGGCACGAAACTCGTCTGGGAACTCGGTTCGGGTCTCGATTTTCCTTGGCGTAATCCCACGAAAATTTCAAAGTCGAGGTGAAACTCGTTGGACAATGAAATCGCGTGGCAGACAGTCGCGCGCAATTTCGTTAATTACAGGTCGGCATGGGCGAGCGGAGTGGAGAATTTTCGGGGACACGTTGGGAGGAGTTTCCGGCTCGTCTGAGACGGCAAGTAGAAGTGTCTGGTTTAATCACGGCGCGCTCGAGGCCGCATCGCGACACGTCTGACCTCAAACCGACAAATACTACTGCCGCGAAGAGGGGGTGGAGGAGGGGAGTCAAATAATTTCCTCGAACACGTATGTACACACGGTTATGTATATCGGGAAGCGCAATGGAAATTACCGACCGATTAACTGAAGATAGTTCGCGTGTTTCAGCCATTTCGGGCATATCGTGCCAAGTGACAATTTGGGTGCCGGGATTTGTTACACAGCTGTCAGCTGTTGCAGGGGGAAAAATAATATTCCAGCTGACAATTAGACACACTCATTAATGGCGTCGTCGTATATTTCGTGAAAAAAAAAAAAAAAACATTAGCACACTCGCGAGCAGAGATAATTGGAGCTAAACGTTATATATATATATATATGAATAAAAATAACGTGACTCGAACGATGTCGAATGTTTACAATGAAGCAAATTTTTGAAATTTTGGAATTTTATTTTCGAATTACTAAATATTTCGAAATTTCGACTTGTCAGGCTTAATTATATAATTAAAATTGTATTCATTGTGCTTGCTCGTAAATATTTAATACTGAAGTGTAATTAAATTATATTTATTATGCTTGTTTGCAAATGTTCTCTTTCCTTTCATTAAGAAAATATTTCATTATTTCTAAATACTATCGCGTGTACCAGTTGCATCGAACTTCTCTACACTGCGTTCTCTGAAGTTCTAAAGACTTTCCGGTTATTATCATTTGGTAAGGTGAGCGTAATTCAGCAGCATTGAACACTTGGTTCGATTCACTGCGAGATGTGACCGTAATTGAATCGATAATCGATAACAAGAAACGCATAAAACGCTTAGGGAAGGAAGCCAGGTAATGGCTATGTCATGTAACTCACAGTCGGGGAAATAAGCTTGGTGTTTGCAGCTAATTACACGTCAGGAACCGTTGTTTTCTGTTGCCACTCTATCGAGCGTGTAACAAGATACATTGTACGCCTCTCAACCGCAAATCGAAAGTCACCTCCGAATAACTCGCGCTTTCTCGTTCCGGGTTTTCTGAAAATTTCAGAATTCAAACTCGGAAATTCAGTTCGCTAGTTTGAAATTAAAGCGATCAAAAAAAAATTCGAGAGGCAAGAGATTGCAAGTCCGCTTGCTCGAGCGTCTCGAAACATTGAAGCTTAAAAAGAAAAAGAAGAAGAAGAAGAAAAAGAAGAAGAAGAAGAAGCTAGAAGCTAAAATATTCAATTTGGCGAGAACTCGCGTGAACCTTATCCGTCTGTGATTGCCAAGAATTGTACGTGAAACAACGATGTAGAACTCGCGTTTGATTTCCAGCGGATCTCGTCGGATAAAAGATCAGATCCTCTCTGACTCTTTCGTTTCACACGGGACTGCATTGAAACCCGAACTCCGGATAGCTACCTGGCTACTACTTTCGAATCGTGACACCGGTCATCACCGTTATCACCGGTTTCCACGATCGCGGCTGAATCATTTCACCGTTTACGGTTATTCTCTCCGAGTTGCGTAGCTTGTAGCCCGTGTAACAAGCTGTTATCGGCGAGAATCGATCAAAGTGCAAACAAGACGCGGCACACGGCATGGCATGCAGCATCGCGACATCCAACCGGCCCCTCTGGCACGATAACCAACGTTAACATTGCGGCCGCGTCGGGTTTCCCGTGACACGCGATAATTTCCAGCTGAAACTCCACTCCTTTCTCGCTCCCTGTTGATGTTTCGTCGATGTTCCTGCGCTGACGCCGCGTATTTGCGAGGTTTCGCTCGGCCGATTTCGTGTAATTCGCCGGATTCCATCGATGCTCTGCTGAATAAACAAGCCGCGGGCATTAAGAATAGACGAATGGAAAACGACGAAATCCGTCGGTGATCTTTCTGTCGCGTGTTTCTAGATTAGGTTTACTTTGTTACTTAATTTTATCTTAGACGGTTCGTTCACTGGCAGTTATCAGACTACGGATCTTTGCACGTTTGCGCGGGAAATTTGAAGACGCGAGCGAAGAAAGATATACTGAGCATGCAAATTCAATTTTGCAGACAAATTTTGCTAGTTTGATTATTATTAATCTTTTAGTTGAACTGAACGCCACTGTAGTGGCTTTCTTTTGAACTGTCACTACAGTGGTTCACTGTAGTTTCTCAATCGAAGAGAGCTGTGCACTATTCAAATTCTCTGTAAAATGAACTTGTTAGTTTATTCACTTTTTCAATTCCAAAATTTTAATTTATTCGAAGTTTAATTCCACGGTGTAGAGCATATTTCTGTATAAGCAGTTAAGAGGTTAATATCGCAGTCAATTAAAGAATAATACCTTCCTCTATTCAGGGACGGTGCAATATCAAATTGACGTAACAAATTTCAAGAACAAACGAAACGAATTCCTCTCTCGAATCCCGTTTCTCTCTCGCAACAACCTCCATTCTCACACAGAGATCCAAAATTCCTGCGCTTCCTCTCCTCTTCTCTCGCGAGACCTCGAAAGTTCCAGCAACTCGATCGCTCTCGATCGAGTAATTCCCCGGAATATCGGAGAACGATCTCTTATCTCTTTTCCCTGAGAAGACGAGAGAAGAAAAAAGAAGAAGAAGCAGAAAAAGAGACGTCTTTTAAATTTTTATTGCCTCGTACTCGCGGCCGTTTAACGCCACGTTTTACCCTCCTCGTCTCGCGAAGATTACTCGCCACTTACGGCTTCCCCCAGCCAGTCGTATCCAGCGGAACGTATCAGGATGAAAGTTGAATCATCCCGTCGGGGATCGCGCGACGAACCCGCGTTATCTCGCCGTCCTTGATTATTCGTCGATGTTCTCCTCGCCGCTTCCACCCCCATCCTCCCTTATCGCGTCTTATCCTTTTTTTCTGCTTCAGCTTCTCTTGCAACCAGCGTGCACGATCGATGGAAGCAAGCAAACGATCCGTGCTCGTTTCCTTCCTCGCATTGATCACGGTGTTTCGGTCGATCATGCTGTTTCGCGTTCACTCCCTCCGTTTACGGGTTTTGATGGGAATCGAGAATTGCGATTGGAAAATGAAACAGTCGTGTATCGTGTTCGAGGGAGTTGGAAGTCGGAAATGGAAAAGATGATTTTATCGAGTTTTTTTTTTTTCAAAGGAAGACGTTCTTGCGAGAACATTTTGATGAACGAAAATACCAGGAGATTTCGAATTGTATTTTTGTTGTGCAGTAATTTTATATATTGTTGATATTTTGTATTTATGAATAACAGAAAATGTGTAAAAGTGTGCTGCTTTGCGCGTTGCGGAGTGTTTACAAGTGTAATTTCGATTTGAAATGATGAAAGAGTTACTATTATACTACAATAGAGAAGATTTAATTTCAAAGTCTATTCTTCGTCATTTCACATAGCACGAGATATTAATATATAATTTTCACTCGCACGATTGTACATGCGTTGCGTGTAAAAATAAGTCGCAAGTAAAACGAACAAAAGAATTGTTTACGTATTTTTTAAAAAGAAACACATTTTGCTGCCTTTAATTGTATCGAAAAAAAAAAAAAAAAAAAAAAAGGAAGAAAGAAAAAAAGAAAAAAACAAGAAGAATCCTCGCCATCCAAACAAACACAGGCAACGCTCCATGAAGAGAGAAACTTTCGCCCTACTCCCCCGATTTCAAAGGCATTCCCGTAAAGTAAACGCGAGTCGAGGTGGAAATCGTTGCGAGGAGGTGGGAGAGGCGAGAAGGTAAGAATGGCGGACTGGCTCGAGGGGCTCCTAGGTAACTCGATACACACGGAAATAACAGGAGTTTTCGCGCGCGTTTCTTCCCAGCTCGAGGGGATGATTCGAGGGAATGGCGAGGCTGCGGCTCGTCGACGATGCAGCCCAACGAGAGAACGTATTATCAAGCCTCGTCGTCGGCGGAGCTTCACAAAGGATCCGGCAGCGACCCTTCGCGAGAAACCCCGGTGCGCTTGTATTGACTCGTGACATTTCTATAGTCCTGAATTTCGGCGGAACGCCTTCGAACACCCCTGTCTCTCTTTTGTCGTCGATTGCCGACAGCGAGGCTTCGCACACGCGATCCACGGGGATTGGTTTCGTCGTCGGCTGACGTTAAGAGGTGGCAGTTTGCACGCGAGCAGGGTTTGGCCACTCGACGCGAGCTTCGTTGCCGTAAGAGGGCTTGTTATTTAAATATTTTTCAGTCGAGTAGAACGTCAGAGATCTTTGGAATCTTATTTGCCTTGGTGGCGACGCTTCGTTCGATTTTGTCAAATTATCGTAATGCGTCGATAATTCTAAAATTTAAAATGGCGAATATCATTCATTTTAACTTTCCTTTCGAACTTGTAAAGTTAAAGCTATTGAATTGACACGAAACTGAATTGAACCTGAATTGAATTTTTAAGCCTGTCAGAATAAATTTAACGACAAGAATAATATGTATAATTCGTTGGAAAAATTTACTTTGCACGAACTTGCTTTGTCAAGTTATTCGAATAAGTGATTATGGTGACTCGTTTCGATTGTATTAGGAAGAAATATTTACTCTCGTGTATGCGTAAAAAAAAAGAGAGGAATGAGAAACACTGAATAGGCGTACTCACTTCTCAGGGAGAAGCACTGCGGTGAAGTTAATCGCGATGGACATCCGTGGACCGGAAGTAATCGAGTAGAGACACCGGATGTTCGGAGGATACAGGCCAGGATATCCGGGGCTGGCTAACACGCATCCGTCGAGGCAATCCGTGTCCTTGTAGATCCAGTCGCACTCTGAAAAAGCACGCAAACAAAACGATTTTAACAAACTCGCGAGAACAAACGAAATTGCAGTTGCAAAATTTTTACATCTGCAAAACACATTCATTAATCGCGCACATTTTTTTAACAACGCCTTTAGCTTCGAAGGATAAAAGCTCGCCGTGTCACGGTTAATAATGCTCTAGTTAGTTTCCTCGGACGGAAAATGTCAGGAACTAAATCACACTAATTCAACGTTGCTCGTGAATTTTCTTGAAATGAAATATTATACATGTGGGAGAGATAAGTCGTAATTTAAGAAATATAGGAAGAAATAAGCCGAACATAAAATTCTTGATGAATTTCCTCGAGTACACAGGATAAAGTAGCGAAGCTCTCCGTGTCGCGGCTACGAGGATAAAAAAGATGTCAGAAAACTGAATCAAATTCGAATTTCCTTGAGATGAAACGTATCTTGTATACATGCGAGGAGAAAGCTGCCATTTAAGAAACATAAAATTCTTTATGAATTTTCTCTTTCTTTATAACTTTATCTTTATTATTTATAAAATATTATATTTAATATTAAATTTGATATTACATATTATATAAAATAAAATAAAATTATATAAAATAAAATATTATAAAATAAAATAAAATTATATAAAATAAAATATTATAAAATAAAATAAAATTATATAAAATAAAATATTATAAAATAAAATAAAATTATATAAAATAAAATATTATAAAATAAAATAAAATTATATAAAATAAAATATTATAAAATAAAATAAAATTATATAAAATAAAATATTATAAAATAAAATAAAATTATATAAAATAAAATATTATAAAATAAANATCGAAAAAAAAAAAAAAAAAAAGAAAGGAAGAAAGAAATAATTTTAACTTTCAACAGTCGATTTTTTAAACAAGGGGAACCACTTGCGCTGGCAACTGATTGCGGACCATAACGAGTGACCAAACCGTATACAATAATTCGTCGCTTTCTTTTTCAACTCGCCGGTACGATATCACTGGATAGAAATTATCGAGAAGTAATTTACTTTGGCTTATACTTAAATACACTTAAACCTGAGAAAATATTTTCTACAACAACAAAAATTCTCGACGTGCGTGACACGTCATTCCAGCGCAAAAGTTAAGATCGGAAATTACAAGAGTGGCACGAGCAGTGACACGGCAGTAAGAAGATACAAATATAACGCGAGGAGTGCGGGCACGCCTCGGACAAAGTAAATTGAATTGTTTCGCGGAACTTTCGTAGGTGTCTCGCACTCCGCTAATTCACGGGATAACTAAAACTCACGGCGGAACGAGACATGGAAGATGATGGTGAAAGTTAAGTGTCAACTTATCAGAACGATGTCGAGACACATCCACTGGGCTCAGACCGAATTTCTCTGTCAACTTTCAAGACAGATAGTACTTTTAACTTGTACAATGTCTTTCTCTCTCGCGTCGACTTGTCGTGTTGTTTAACGATAGTTAGTTAATTAGTCGACCGATCGCGAGATCATTTCAGTCGGTGATTAATTGGTCGATTTCGAAATCATTTCAGTCATTAATTGGTCATGACTTGTGGTTGATTCAGACATGTCGATGATTCATTGGTAATTCAGTCGATGATAGTCACGCTTGAGATTAATTCAGTCAACGATTAATCAATTCTGGTTAATTCAATCGATTAATTGTATATGAGATTAATTCAGTCGATGATTAATTGATCATCACTTGGGTTTAATTAGTAGTCATAGTTGAGTCGATAATTAATTAGTCATACTCGAGACTAATCCAGCCAGTTATTAATCAGTCACAGTTTGAAATTAATTCAGTCAACGATTAACTAGTAAAATTGTAATTATCTCAGTCAGTTATTAAGGCGTAAGTAAGAATTTATTACAATATTACAAGTACTTCGATTCATTCGTTTCGTTGGAATTTCTTTCAACATTGAAAAAACAGTGTTTGATGATATAAAGTGATTGAACAAAATATCAATAATCAATAAATTAATATTCTGGCAATCTAAATAGATAAATCAATTATACATAATGAAATAATGTATAAATAACAGTTCAGCAAATCAATAATAATGAATAAATTAATATTTCAAGCTTCTTTCAATATTTGTGATATCCACTGGATATCCACTCAAACTCGCTTCATCAGCTTGGATTTTTGAACGCTCTGCGAATGCTTTTATCATGCGATTTTTATCAAAATAAAAATACTCGAAAGTCCAGTTTATTTTTAAACGACAGGCCATTGAATGTCCAAGTTCTCGAAACGTCGAACAGTGAACATTGTTACCTGAAACGTCGTAACGTCGAATAGCGAACATTGTTACCTGAAACGTCGTAAATTCCCGAACGATCAAACGTCTTTGAACATTTTCTTCGACGAACTGTATCGCAAAATATCGTCCCTATCACGGCTTTGTCGCGTCTTTCTCTCCGTGGTGGAAATCGGCTTCCGATTTCCTCGAAAGAATTGTGCGCGCGTGTAATGAAAGATGTATCAGAGAACAGAGGTCGGGGGCTCGGATGGCTGCCATAAATTACTACGAGATCGAACGAGAAAACATCTTTCTCCGAGGCGAGGCGAACGTCGAAGCCCGCGATCGCCTGCATTATTTTATACACACGCTCGAAATGGATTTGCAATGAATTTTTCCAAGCGTGTTCGCGAGTAATGCGTTCTCGCTACGTGAACGAAAAGAGAGGAAAATATACGCCCACGTTTCGAAAGCTCGGTGTATATTCAATACACATTTCAAGAGAAATAACAATCCGGGATATTTTATTCGTTTATACAGCTATTTTAAAGTTACTCGAACTGTAATCAGTTGTACTTAGAATTGAAATTGAAACGTTCGAATATATATTTCGATATGTCGGAAATAAGTAGAAAAAGAGGAAATATTTTTATTTATCAACTATTTGTCTCTGACGATTTACAGAAGGGAAAAAGTACTACTTTCATGTCATTTAATGATTAATAGAGTGATGTGTTACTGTTTCAAAGTCACTGAAATTGTAATTAATTATATATTTAGAATTAAACCGTTCGAATATATTCGATATATTGAAAATAAGTAGAAAAAGAGGAAATATTTTTATTTATCAACTATTTGTCTCTGACGATTTACAGAAGGGAAAAAGTACTACTTTCATGTCATTTAATGATTAATAGAGTGATGTGTTACTGTTTCAAAGTCACTGAAATTATAATTAATTATATATTTAGAATTAAACCGTTCGAATATATTCGACATATCGAAAATAAGTAGAAAAAGAGGAAATATTTTTATTTATCAACTCTTTGTCTCTTACGATTCACAGAAGGGGAAAAGTACGATGGACTTTCATGTTATTTAATGGTTAACAGAGTGTGCTTCAATACCCATTCATTCTTAACAATCGATAGCCCTTGGATCTGCATCATGAAACAATTTTTCCCGACAACAATGGCCCCGGCGTTGTTCATTGTTCCACTGATTTTTAAACAAACGAGATATGCAGCGTTTCTCTCAACAATGCGCTGTTTCATTCGAAATTAACGGACCCGTTTCAACTGTGAAAAATTCTCTACGTTCTCTGCGACAGAACATCGGATATTTTAATCGAATCATTTCAGATTTCAATTTGTTCAAGAAATTGGCTTGACCCGCGTTAAAATATCGACATTAGAGTCAATTTTGTATCGAAATGTATAACCACGTCGACTGGAAATTTTTTTCCCCCGAAAGGTTCCTCACGAGGGATCGACGAACAAACAACGCAAACGCGAAAAATACATTCAGCGCTCGTCCGACCGAGGAAACTTTATTTCACGAGGGCATAACGTCCAATTGCTCCTGTCAAATTATTCCGTAAACAGCGAAAACTGCATTCTGGCCTGGGGTGGGAGAATTTTTCGAAATATCTCCGTCATTCAACACGCACGACCCACTTTCTCGCCGGGCCGCGCGAGATTCATAAATATTCGTCTCAAGAACGAAAAGCGACGAGAAACAACGGGGAAATAATAAAATCGGTTAACGTTGCTGAATTTTAAATCTATTGGCGGATGTTGTGGAATGCACTCGACGAGAAGTTGTACTTCAAACTCTTGTAATTGGACTGTTTATTATGGAGAGAAAAGTGCATAAAACGCGCGATTGATATGCAAATATATACAAAATATCCAAAGTAGAATATTTATGACAACGTGTAACAGACGAAACGAATTTTTATACAAAGGTTTCATACCTTTAGACGCGTTCATAAAAATTTTATAGTGCGTATAAGAAATTGCGGGAACAAGGGATCATTGTAAAGACTTCAGTTTTTGAAATGGGCGCAGATGGATTATTCTATGTGTAAACTGGATTACCGAATGAAATTATCTTTTATTAACACATTTACACAAATGAGTGTAAAACAAATGAAGAATATTTCCTTTACTCAGTTCAGACTGAAAGTTGAATTTCCCAAATTGTAACTCGAGTAAAGAGAATGATTTCAACTTTCTTGCAATAAAAGTCCCCCTTCCCCCTCTTCCAAATTGTGCGATAAACTGGATTTCCTCCCTGGAGAAAAGTTACCCTCGGCCAAAAAAGAAGGCTGAACCCACCGATTACCACGATTCTCAACACGACCGCACGGAAACCGTATCAAAATCACGGAACTCCATTTCAAGCTACAGACGGGGATAAACAACGTTGAATTGAATTGAATTTCGCCCGCGAGTTCTCCGGGTTAGCGACATAACCGGCGCGACGCGAAACAAAAAACACGAGGGAGGATATCAGAAACGATAAGATCCGGGGCCAGACGCCAAGTACCTGAACGCAGTCGCTTCGTTCCATTCTCCGAACGCAATTGTTATTCAGCTGACTATTATTTCTCCTTCTTGTTCTTTCGAGACGCGGTGGTGCACGGTGAAGTTTCGTAGTCGTTGAAAATAAAATAAAAAAAAAAGAAAGAAAGAAGGAAAGAGGAGCTGAAAGGAAAAAAGCGGCAGTGGGAGGATGAAAGGGAAGAAAAAGTCGGGGGCGATGCATACCGCCGGAAGCTCGAGCGAACCGTAAACAATGCTACTCGCAGATAACGTTCGCCTTTATTGCGTGTGTTGCCGGCCCAGCGACGCGAACCTGGCAGTTTAGCATTATCGTCTCTGATGGAACTTTCGCGACGAGAGGGTAACGATCGATACGCGCACGCTCCATCCTCCTCGTCGTCGTGTTTTCGTGCGGTTGATACGCTCGCGAGCCTCTGCGATCCTAGGTTTCGCCGATGTAAATTTGACGAAAATGGGAAATTGCACGGCAGCCTGAATGGCGATTCTTTTTTTATTGAGAGAATATTCGAGAGAGATTTTTTTTTTTTACCGTTTTAAGAAGAAATACCGTGGCCGCAGAAATTGTTTTAATAACACGAAGCTCTAAGCCTTCGAAAAACACTGATGAAACAAATTTCTATTTCGATTTAAAACAATGTGCGGTAATGAAACACTTTTCACGAAAATTTTAAAATTGTTAAATTTGTCCTATAAGATACAATAGATGACATAATATTTGATCTGATATTTCTAATATCAGGAAATTGAAAATTCGAAATAAAAAAAATACACTAATATCCAAACACTGCGTTTTTTTTTTTTTTTTTTGGAATTTTATTTTTCTCGCTTTTCTTAACGACGAAGGGAAAGTTTACGCGTTGGCCAGAAGCTTTCGAGAGCCACTGTACGTCGCTATGTCGCTCGTTGCCGAGGGATTAATCTTCTTCTTGCCTTCATCGTGTGCTTTCAAGCTTCTCTCAAAGCGCCAGACGCAATCATTACATCAAACGAACGAATCGAATCGTGGATGTTCATCAGGCGATTCTCTATTGACGCAGGCCCGTTTCGGTGGAAGCAGATCGTCTGTTGGAAGTTTCCGTTTGTCGCTTGAAAACGCCGGCGAATAGCGCGCGTGGAGCTATTAAAATCGTTACATCATGATGTCTGGAATTTTCTGCGCAACTACGTAGGAGCCTTGAATCGTCGATCAATATCGAGAAAAACTAGAAATCTTCGTTTAGAAATTCTCGTCCCATCGTGACTCGTAATTTTCTTTCTGGCGAAGCGAACGAACATGAAAAAAACATTTAACATTGTAGGAAACATGGATTAACGTATTTAATATTATTATTATTATATATTTACGTATTTAATATTATTAATATATTTAATTAACGTATTTAATATTATTATTATTATATTTAACGTAATTAATATTTTGTCTATTATTATATATCGTGCGTTTTTTTTTTTTCTTTTGTAAATTTCCCAAAAACGTACCGATCGACGTTCATGGTTCTTTAATGTTCTACGATAATTTTTAATTTTTTTTTTTTTTTCTTTTCTAGTCGTGAATTGAATTCATTTTCACTCACGATAATTCCTCTGTTAGACGGAAAATTCTATTTACCCAGATTTCAACTGTGAAATTAAATTTATAGCCTGTGCTGGAACTAAATCTCCTCGTAAATCCCGCTCGTCTCTGTTAGAATCGAAAGCGTATCGAAATTGTTTGTCAATTGGAAGTCTATTTATTAAAAGAAAGTAATATGAGAACAGGTTAAAGCCAGAGTCTCTGCGACAAAGCGTCGATTCTCTTTTTAATTACGTTCACGTAGAATGCCTTTGATTCGCTTCAAGCTTTATTTGCCTTCGAGCTTTCGGGGCTATTTCTGAGGGGCGAGGTGGGATGTATCGATCCCGAGAAACACTCGCCAACTTTGCATTATCCTCCTCCACCACCTCCTCCTCCTCCTCGAAACTTATTCAACTCTGACAAAAACAGGAATCAATTTCCATGATAAACAATCAGTCGTGTACACTACAGCTAACTGTTTTCTAAAAATTGTTTGAACTGCATCGTGCATAAGAAAAGTGGACAAAACTGCCCTCCCATCTACGCTCTTTCCGCTCGAACGAAATTGATACTGTTTTTTTTTTTTTTTTTTTTTTTCATACTGTTTCGTAGATTTCTTTTCATGGAAATTATATATGAAATCAAATTACGATATATCAAATACGTAATCATAAGTCGGCAGGTTCTCAAAGGTTTGAATATAATATAAACAGAAGGTTGCTCGTCCTTTTGCCTTTCTTCTGCACTCTAATTTTTCTCTCGTGCAACCTTTTGCTCGTGCTTTCTGTCGTTGGTAATTTTATCGTTAAAAGAATTTAGCGTGGACGTTCCCTCGTCTCGATTTCACGTTTAAAGTTTCCCTTAAAAGCTTCTGTCCGTTTAATTTCAACGAAAGCAAGTACCGAGGTACAAAAATTCAACGTGCGTCGCCGTTTCTTCATTCGAGCTGGAAGAACTCTCGTCCTTGATTACTTTCAACAGTGTTGCACACTAAACATCGAAAAAAATACGCATCGCTGAAGATTAATAGACTGATCGTCGTACTCGTACCGATACGTACGATCAATTTCAAACGTTCTCTTCACCGTCCGTGTATCTGTTCTAATTCACAAAGAACAATTCGAGGAAGCGTAAGAACCGGAAGTTCCCTCGCGTCAAGTGGAAACAGGAAGCTCGATCTCTCGCAGCAAACGATGAAACGTTAACGGGAATTTTCCGCGGTGCGAAGACGCGCGCGAATTATTTATAGAATTCACGGCTGGAGAGTTTAGCCGCGGTCCATAATTTCCACGCCGTTCCCCTCAGGTTTTCCCATCCCGTGCAGCATGACCGCCGGCAGAAATAATTCACGACAGGCCGGAGGAGCGCGTGTTTCACCGTGTGTTGAACGACCTCGTTTGTTATTCGTCCAGCATGTTGTGTCCGCCTCGGTAACGTAATTCGCCTCGATAGACGTTCCTTTTCGCGTGCGCGAGCGAAACGAATCGAGGAGAGAGAGAGAGAGAGAGAGAGAGAGAGAGAGAGAGAGAGAGAGTCGATAGAGAGTTGCGAAGAAAAATACGAGGATCTCTTTTTTTGTTTTTACTCCTTTATATTGACAATACATCGACTAGTAATCGTAGCATTTCGTGAGAAATTGAAGAGCACAAGAAATGCGAATAAAATATCGTTGGTATCGATTATAGTGATTGAGGGCAGAAATTAAATTCCGTGACTGTGGCCGTCTGACTCGTCACTGTCGGCTTTCACTCGTATCGACTTTTATGCGTTTAATTCGACAGAACAGATCGTATGTGAAAATGGCATAAAACAGCCTGGACGATATATTTATTAGCGAAAAGTTCATATTTTGGGGTTGAAAAAGAGAGAAATTGGATTCTTTGGCGGTTGTCCGACTTATACTGTCAGTTTTCACTTCGCTCCGCTATGGTTTCATCGTCGAGCGAATAAACTGATTGCCGAGTGAAATTGTCGGTCTTGTTACTGAAAAAATCAACGACGATTAGGGAGAAAACTAACGACAGTTGGCCTACGAATTTTCACTCGACACCTTCGGCAATGCTCGCACGAGCGATCTGCAAATATATTTGTTCGATTTGTTTCTCTGCGGGATTTCAAATGCTGGCAAAGAATCAGTGAACGAATATTTCAGGTAGATAAAATATCACGCTGTTCGTCCGCCGTTTGAGTAGAGAGAAATAAATTGAACAAATCGCACGACAAGTGCGAGTACTCGTGCACTTGGCATAGAAAACGCAGATGGAATTTCGAGCAACTGGATGAGTCAAAAGTTGGCTCGATGGAAGCCAACAGCAAGCAGCAGCAAGAAAGTTGTCGAGCCCACTCTGCTACACTTCGTGAATTATTTCGGTCGTGCCTCTTCCCGGACAGGGCAAATTTACATATAATTGCCAGCGGGTAAATCGTTCGTGTCGTTCCGATTCCAATCTCGTTTCTTCGAGACATTGAACTCGAAATCGATAAATCACCAGCTGTTTACTGGAACAGGGCAAAACTGTTCAACAACAATTAAGAGTTAATTTAGAAGCTTTTCCAAGTCTTTGTTTCGAAGAATTGTTGCAAATTAATTTCTGTAAATCGCCAGATTACTTTGCGATACAGAAAGACTTTTTAAACCTAACTTCAAAGGTGTTGAATATTCAACTGAAAAGGAAGATGGTTTTAAAACGATCGGATTATTAGAAATATTCTGGGAACCTGTTCGAACATAAGTTTGAAGAAGTTAAAATGATAGATTTGTTTGTTTGTTTCAAATATAATTTTATATTGAAATATAATTCTGATATAATTGAAATATAATTGTTTATTTGTTTCAAATGTAATCTTCAATATAATAATCTGTCATCAATATAATTGTGATATAATTGTTTCAAACGTAATCTTCTTCTTCTTCTTCAAAAAAAAAAGAAAATATTAAAATAATAAATATAAATATAAATAATATTATAGGTGTAAATAATAAATAATATTATAAATGTAAATAATAAATATAAATAATAATATAAATGCAAATAATAAATATAAATAATATTATAAGTGTAAATAATAAATAATTCTACGTTTGTCGAAACCGTGTGTATTCGTCGAGTTTAGAAATATTGAAGAAATCTCCGTGATCGTGCAGCAGAGATTAAATCTCGGACGGTAGGCTCAATAAACTCGATTGTCTCCGCGACAGTTCGCCACTATGAAGGAATCTGGGGTAACGAGACACACGGTCATCGAGAAGGTCGCGTTCATCGCGCAATCCGCCCGACGTTTCTAATCTATTTCAAGCCGCGGTTGGTTTCTAGTTTCTAACAGTCTCCTCTCAGCGTGCAGAGTATGCGGAACGACGCTCGCCCATGCGAGAAAGGAAAAAAGAGACGCGTTCATGCTGATAGATCGAAAGGAATATTTTGATTCCAATCGGTTGGTTCCAATCCGATAGTGTTTGAAGAGAATAACTGAATCGTACTCTAATACGTGAACTGAGATACGTGTAACTATGGACTTGTGTCATTTTTTGTGAAACTCTATGGAAAAGTGGAGATATATATATATGTATGGATTCTAGAGAGGTGAGAATCTTTCTCTGAAGTTTGACTCGATTGATTTCTAGCGTCTTTAAGTTTGGATATTTAATTTTTAATTAAATTTTTAATCAATTTTCGTTTTATCATTATTACAGACTTGTAGTATGCGAAATTATTTCGTGATCTCGTTCGTTGAACCTTCATCATGAAAATTAGCCCATTCTCATAAGCTTCCTATGATATGATTGAAGATACTCAAATTTTTAATTTGTCTTACTTTTTAAATTCTTTTATCTTGTTGTATCAATGAGATAAACGTTCAGTTCTCTCTCAGACAGAAGATTAAAAAGAGGAGAATAATATTATTTATTTTCACTCATATCTGTCTCTGTTCCTCCTTTCTTAACATTAACTCGCCAAAACGAAAGAGAGAGAGATGAAACTCCGAAACCAGAAAATCCATCAAGACATAAATATTCATCGGGCACACGTCGTCCCTTCATAATGTTTGCACTTCCTCGATCCTCAATAATCTAATTTCCTTCCCTCGTGTCCGTCAACCATTATGTAGTTTTTCACCATCAATCTTACCTCCTGATAAAGAATGAAAATCCTGCTTACAATGAAAAAGTACACGTTCGGGGAACATTCTTCCGCATACCGTCGTCAGATCTTCCTGTCTTCGACCTTCGTTCACGTTATTAGCATCGTCGGCCGTCGTCGACGATCCTCTTTCGTTCCGAAGTTCGTTCCATTGGCACGTTTCCAAAGCGTGGCGGAACTCCCCGAGGAGGAGAACCCGGGGAAGGTCGGAAATCTGACGAAAATCTCGTTTCACACACACACACTCACACACATACATGGTGATTCGTCACTGGCGGATGTAGGAGTGGATGATTTCATCCAGTCGATACGCGATGCGATCCCACTTTGACGCTCCGTAGCCTTTAATTACAAAATTCGACTATCGCTATCTCGTTCTGTCTCTCGTTTCTGCCTCCGCCCACGCTGAAGCTGCTTTGTGTTCTGCCAGATCTCCGACGAAATTCTCTTTCGACGAATAATCTAGAGTCGACGAACAATCGACGAACGCTTGCCCATCCGATCTCCGTCTGTTTGTCGGTGTTTGTACAAACATGGGAATCGAGGAATATATATATATATATATATATACTCACGTACGATGGAATTTTTGTAGAAAGAGATTCTTTCTCCCGCGTTTCGATTTCGATTTCAAGCTTCGCGGAACTGAGGATTTCATATACTCGCGTTCAATTGTCAAACACTGTGTCTGACTTTTCGATTCGAAGGTGGTTTCCGCTTGACGATAAGTTTCTCAACTTTCGTGTCTTTTTCCCAAAGTGTCTGCGTGAATCGTTACATCGTCGTAACATCCGTTGATGATGGAATTCGCTCGTTATGTTTTATCAACCGTAACGGAGTAATTGATCGGTCGGAAAGGCGAAACAGGGGGGTGGGAACTGGGGTTGAAAAGGTTGAGGATAGCTCCGGGCAATTTAGACTTCAGAAAGGGGTCCATTTATCACTTAAAAGATCAAGTTGGAAATTGGGATACAGAGCCGAAGGGGGAACGCGTGCGTCCGATTTGATTGATAATTTTCGCTCATTTGGGTCTGATGTGTATTTCACCTTTTCGAAAATTCGTTTCTTTCGCGTGGGAGGGCTGCTAGTTTGTATTCCACCGCCAGCGTTTCCAGTTAGTTACGTTGATTTAATAGTTAATTAGTTAACCCCCTCCCCTCGTAGCAATCTCGAATAAATAGCGAATGATTTAGCTACGCTACGATTTCATCGTACACCGACGTACACCACGTATTTTCGTTCGAAAGTCGAAATCGGGTTGATCCGTTCGAGCCTCGCTGTCCCATCAAATTGATTACAAATTGGAAACAAAAGAGGCACGAATTATCGAAAAATCGAACGTGCCTGCTTCGAGTAGATTGCCATCCGTTCTAATTTTGCATTTGTTTCTCGCGCGAATCTCTCTCCAACAGCAGCAATAAAAATAAACGAACGAATAAAATGATTCTCCTGTAACATGGAGACGATTCTCCAAAATCCAGAGTTCGCTCGTAAACGAGTATAAATAATGTTCTCTCGGGAAAAAAGAAAAATATACCAAAAAAAAGAAAAAAAGAGAGAGAAGAGAGAGTTGCAACAACATTTCACCGGATAAAAGGGGCAAATGTGACCTGATTCGCATAAACGCGGCGCGTTTGCTTCCCGTGGTCCGTAAAGCTCGTTATAGTCGGCGAACGCGACGCAAATGGTAGTTTTCGCGTGAATCCTAAACGCGCGAGCTTATTACCCCAGTGATGTGTGTGTGTGTGTGTGTGTGCGTGCGGGCGCACGGGTCGGACAAGTAAAGCAAAGGATGGGAGAACGGCAATTTCGAGGCGTACTCGCGGCGATATTTCCCCGAGTTAGCCGAACGTGACTCGTAGAGAACGGAGTAAAACGAGCAACGTACGAAATAATGAAGAGGAACGAACGCCAGCGAAACGAAATTCGCCGCCGGAGTTTCGACGATTTAAACCGGCCGACATAAAATCCCATTTCTCGATAACTCGAGATGACTTTCAAGTGAAATTTCCCAAAGACTTTTTAGCTGTTTGCGCTCTTGGATCCTTTCCTTGGAGCTTCTTAGAGTGCTCTGATGCTGGAAAGCATGACACGAGATACGTGCGTAGAAACGACAAGGTTTTCAAATGAGAAGGTAATTTTTCTCGCGACCGATAAAATAGAAAAGACGTTTCCGCGTAATACGTGGACATCAAAAACATCAGTGTCGATCTTTTCAGATGGGAGGTTCGAAATTGTTTTTAATTAAACGTGCATCTGTACAGCAGAATGTAAAACAAGGTGTCTGTGCTTTCAACAATTTTCTTCGGCTGCAAATGGGTTTCTCTCCTCTCGTTCACCACGGGAGAGTAAAAATATTCAACCCATCGAGAGACACAATTTTTCACTCTAAAAATACTGCGTCTCGCGATGCAACCAGTAGAGAAAACGAAAAAGGGAAAACCACTCAGACCAAGAAACCAAAGAAAAGGAACGAACGTGCGACAGTCCGAACGAAAGAGGCGATCTCAGTTCGAAAAGCGTTTCGAAAGTTCGAGAGTCGATCAAAGTTAAAAGATTCGCTTCGAGAGTCAGACGTGACACAGCGAGAAAAAAAAAAAAAAAAAGGATCCTTGGTAACGTTGGTAAAGGACGGAAGACGCACTCTCTTCTCTCCCTCGATATAGAATCGATAAAGAAAATAAAATAAATAAAAATACAGGGCAGAACCGCTCGCGCGATCCTCGTCCATTGTCTCTCTGGCCCCGCTCTGACCGGTCTGGCATTTTTTTTTTCTGTTGCAGAGCCGAAGAAGGAAAAGACTGAACAGAGTGCAAATGGCGCGGTATCGCCGAGCGGTGAGCCGCAAGCGAATCAGGGCACGGCTACCACCGGTAGCCTGCCGATCTCGGCGGCGCCCCCGAATTCAGGGGACCAGCAAAAGCCGAGTAGGCCCAACACCCTGGAAGCCAGGGTGGTAACCAGGAGACTGATCTTGTTCGACAGTGAGTACAGTCGTTCCGTTGAATCTCGCCAATTCTCTCGAATCTCTCTATCTCTCAGAGATCTAACCTCTTCTTAAGGTTCAGGGTTCCCTTAACGAATTGAAAATTTGTAGAATTTACGAGGTAACAGAATATTGCTTGTTCAGTTAATAAATATATACTATTATGCTATTAATATGGTATATATTAATATAGTATATAATAATATGGTATATGTTAATATGGTATATAATAATATGGTATAGGTTAATATGATATATATTAATATAGTATACTATTAATATGGTATATAATAATATAGTATATGTTAATATAGTATACTATTAATATGATATATAATAATATGGTATATGTTAATATGGTATACTATTAATATGATATACTACTAATATGGTATACTATTAATATGGTATTTAATAATATGGTATTTAATAATATGGTATTTAGTAATATGGTATACTATTAATATGGTATTTAGTAATATGGTATACTATTAATATAGTATATATTAACATGGTATCGGTATACTCATTGCAAAGTATAATTTACGTATAATTTAGTGTATCTTTCGTACTTCACACAATGTACTAAATTGTACGCTTCGATGATCCACAAGCACTATATACTATATTAATGGAACATTTTATTAATTACATATATTTTATATTTATAATATCACGTTAAATTTTATATATATTCTTACATATTGTATCTTGTATCTTGTCGGAGATATATACGGATATTAAATTAACAGAGATTAAATTAACACGATTAATTGATATCGCGATTAAACAAGATGCAATCCAACACGATTTATTTATGTTACTTATGGAGATATAAATTAAGGGAAGGGAGGAAACACGAACGATAGAAAGATGAAAAATTTAATTACACTTCAGAGCCACCAGAAGGACGAAACAAATGGAATAGGCTATAACATTATTTTTGCGACGTTGGTCAGAGTGAAATGAAATATTCAACGTCTCCGTGAAAATGCACGTCCAGTAGCGTGATTTCTGAATTTCAAACGGTGTCGTTAATTACTCTCTGTTGATCACATATGTATTCGTGCGTCAATTTTATTGCCTTCGTTAATTATTTCAAACGTGATCCAACGCGTGTGCATTTTCAATTTCCCATTGCCGGTGAATGCAAGCTCGATGTTCCAGCTCTTTTCTCCTATGAATTTTCGTGAAGAGACACTTTCCATCGCGTAATCGTCAAACGACAAGAGAGAAACTTTGGAGAATTCGAGGCGCGTGATCACGCGTGTTTCCCGCGGAACGTGAAACAAGATGATTCTAATAATAATATGCCATGAGTTACGACAGCTCGTTAACAGGAAGTGGTGTATCGCGGGGCACGTTCCGCGAGGCTGAAAGAGGCTGACCTGAATAAAATCGTAAAAAATAAAAAGTAACTCGCTCGTAAAAGCGGAACGAAATAATTAATGGCCAGAACGCCATAGTCCATGTGTGCCAACTACACAACTATCTCAGTTATTTCCCCTTTTTACGAAATCCAATATTCATTTTGAAATTTTCTCGCGATTCTTCAGATTTCCCGCCGAGTTTGTGATCTTAAGAACATTCTTTCATCAATTGCACGAGTATTTAATTACTAATAATACAATGTCAACAGAAGAAATTCGATATAAAGTATCCTTCAACGTTATTCCTTCGAACGTATGTCTCAGAAATTTTCGCAATGAAATTCGAACACGTTCGAATTAATTTATCTCGTGCACCAAACATACTTACACCACCTTTTTCGTTATCTACGTGCGATTGATTCGAGGTAAAAGTAGTACGATGACCGATTTCCATTACCCTCCATGCTGATTATCGGTTTCCAGATTATCGAATTGATCGTGTCGCGATTAAAATAATATCCACTCCTGGTGGGAGGGAAATATAGAACGAAGAGGGGTTGAACGACCGAGCAACGAATAACTCGAACGTTATATGAAACGACGTCGCGTCGATATTGCACCCGTGATGAAATTACGATTTTTCTTTTTTTTTTTACTATTATCAGAAAACTGTCAGCCAATTTAATATCATGGCACTCTCTTTGTTATTTCTTTTTTTCTCTCTCTTTTTTTACAGCGCGCTATTAAATTCCAAGGACGATACACACACCCCTCGTATCGTATCGACACAATCAAAATTGTTATACACTGTTCGCTCGTGACGTTCATTATCCCTCGCGCGAACCTCGGCGATAAAAATAATAATGAATTTTTAGAAAATTCTTTATTGCTTTATCCGTGTAACGACCTGACGTCAAAATATTTCTAATCAGTGTGAGCTGGTAGAATGGACGTTGAAGACAGATACAAGCGCAAGTTTCTGGTCTTTTTGTTTCTCTGACTTTTATTTTAGTGACGAATTGAAAACATATTTGAATTTTGAAATTTACTTTACCTGCGATACTCCACTTTGGATACTCTGTACAGAAAATAATTAAATCTATTTGATTGGTTTTCAAATCACGGAGGTAATTATTATCTCGAAATTGAAGAACCAAATAGATTTCCGAGAATTTTATTGAACTTCCTTTCAATAAAATGGCTGCATATGCGAGAGCACGTACGAATGAATTGTCAAATGAAACAAAAACGTAAAGGAAACGAATTAGCACGAGCAACAACGAGTTATAATAATGTTAAACGACTGCGACTGTTCGTTTGTTGCGAACTGAAACGACACGAATACGTGGAATTCACACGTGCGCGAAGGCAAGCGACGCTTGCAGTGAAATGCTAAAGCGAGGCGAGCCGAGCGCAAGTGGAACTAATGCGTTTACGGTCAGACCTGGTTGCGCGTCAAAAGTCGCGAGCGGTGTATTATTATTATATATATATATATAATAAATGCCTGTAAATCCTGACATTCTCGGGGCTTTAATAAATCGGTGGTGTGAAAAATCATGCAGATTAAATTAATCGTTGCCTTTGTGATAAAAAGGAGAGATTAAAGAGATTATCTGTTACCGAAGATAAAAGACTTTCATGGAGAAAGATATGACAGGAAGTTGTTTATAACGCAATGCTTTAATAGTTAACGGCAGTGATTAATGACTTTTGTTTTGTTCACATGAAACTGAAATGTTCACTGATAATTGATACACTTTCAAACGAGATATTTGTCGATAAAATATTAAATCGATAAAATCCATATTGTTGTTGCGAATATAATTGAAAATTTCCTTATCTGTTAAATACTGCAAGGAGCATTATTATTTCGATGTTTTGCGAAAAACATTTGGCCAGAGTGAAATTCTAGTTCAGTTCAAATTAACAACATTCTTCCTGTAAACATTTTTTCGAATTTAAAAAACTTTTCACTTCAACAATGTAATAATGAAATAATCGCAATTTAAAATCTTTCGGCTGAAATGCACAGCCACTCCATATTCTGAATATTTTCGCACGTTCAAATTATTGAGCATTCTCTCGATTCTTCCCAAACGAGAGTTGCAAGAACTTGACTTGATGTTAAGAAATTTTCGTCTCTGAAATTGGGAATTCTGGAATGACGAAGAAACGAAAAGGAAAGAAAAGGAAGAAACAAAACGCAGACGTTTTCCTTAAGCAGATAGCTCGTTGAAATCCGCGTGAAACGTGTTCTCGCGAGATCGTGTTTCTCGATAGCTGTCCATGTACCGGCGAAGCTGGATTCGAAGATAAAAGCGGACTTTGAAGTTTCGGAAAGTAAACGAGAGTTTGTGGTAAAGGTGATTTACGCGACGGAAGCCGACGGCGCGCAAAAGTTGGCCATCGTTTGACCGGCAGCTTTTTCCCGGTGAAAATTCGCCGTCGAATCGACGACGAAAACTTCCTGCGTCCGCTTAAAAATCTCGACCGTCTTTTGTACTTGTCTCTCCGTCTGATGGAAACTTTTGCAGGAATTGTCGATACCTTTCAGTCCGCGTTCTTCATTTTGCTGGTTGCTGGTCCCGACAACTTTTCTTTGTCGCTCAATCGAGTCGATTCGATTTTAACAAATGGCAAACTTCGCGACAATGCACATTATGGAATTTGTACATTTGCGGAAGCTAACTCTGAATGAACGGACTCGTACCTGACGAACTTTCGAATATTTCACTGAGATGTAAATGTATTTCGTAATTTTTATGAGATAATAGAATAAAATAGAATAATAAAATAACACTAAATGGTAACCTCCTGTCAACAATTGTATTGTTCACTCCGGAGTTGATCAAGTTCGACAATAATTGAATTGCAATTGTAATTGAATAATAATTAAAAATATAATAATAGTATAATATGTAGTATATATACTAATATTACACGTAGAAGCTATATTTAAATATATTAATATTTAATTAATTATATTATATTAAAATATGCTAATATATGTATAATAGTATACTACAAATTGTTAAATTATTTATATAAAATTATAAATTAATTATATAATAGTATACTATAAATTATTAAATTATTAAATATATTATATATTATTATTAATATTAATTAGTAATATATTAATAATAATATACTATATCTAACTAATATTAATTAGTAATATATTAATAATAATATACTGTATTTAACAACTTAATAATTTACTACATACAGTAATATATACATAGTATAATACATTAACAGAATACACAGAAACTATACTATAAATTTTCAAGCTCAATTTCATCGAAAACGAAATATACTACACTATACTTAATTTAAATATACCAATAGTATACATTAAAACTGTACTTTCGAGGAAATTTCCAAGTTGAATTTCCTCGAAAATCAAGTGACAAAAGTGTTGTCCTCTCTTTTACAAAAATCATCCTCTTGGCAAAGGGAATCGTGTCTCTTGCAGCAATTTCTGTTCCACAAGAATGTATCGCTTTCTCACTTCGATTCTTTCGAAATTAAACGAACGAAAATTCATTCTATGCGTGTGTCGCTCTTATTCTCACTGTGGTAAGTACAGTTCGATGTTTCCCGACCTCCTCTCGCTTCGAAACACACGAAAATTCCAAGAGCATCGCGACTCTACCTTTAATCACCCCTGGTTTGCATCCTCCTCCTCGCTCTGATCCTCTTTCGCGAACGAGGGAGCGTCGTTTGTTCCTTTCGACGGAATTTCCCTCGGTCGAAGGGATTCTCGGATGACGGGATCGCGGCGTTCTGGAGAAATTGCATCGTCTCGGGAGCGCGATTTGCGCGTTGAAAAATGCTGGGACAAGGTTAGGAAAGAAGAGATTAGGTGACACGATTCCTTGCTATTTCGCGGCCATTTTGCACACCGTACGAGAGTGTTGTTGAAGGACGTGTGCATGTATATCAGAATTTCGTTCGAAGAAGATCACGGTCTCGCGTGTGACGGGGATGTTTCTCTCGATCGTTCACTGCGATTGTCAGATAGATGAAGCGATTTGCATTATTCTGTGGGAAAACTCGTGCTGCGAAATACCGATACCGGTACGAAACGTTGAACGAAAATGAAAGATTCTATAGATCCGTTGTGTGTTTTACACGAGACGTTCCGAAATTTCATGAACGCAAATGTATTAACGAAGTTTGATAGCTACGAGTGATGAGAAACGACAAGATAAACACTTGTACTTGTACTTATCCGAACTATAACCAGCAAGACAATCATTTGTTACAAGTTTGCACGCATTCGTGCGAAATTTAAAGGTGCTAAAGCGCATAGAATACATATAATGCACAAAATTACGTAGAATATCCAAAGTAGAGTATTCGTTATAATTTTTAACGTCAGTGAAACTGAATCCTTAACTAGATCGTATACCCATAAAAAAATGTGAAATTGCAGAAAAATCCCGTGTCAATTTACTATACGTTGATACTTATTATATTTAGATACTTATTAATCTTATGTACTACAAGGGAAACTAAATTATACTAAATTTGGAAGATTATATGCCGCATCTACTACAGCGGTTTAATACTCTCGTTTCCATAATGTAAAATCTAAATCCATAAGCTCGAGTAATTTAAAATCTAAAAGTTGCAAACTCGATTTCCACTTCCCTCGGAATTACGCGTTCACAAGCGTAAATTTGCGAGTTTACGTGCTCCATGAAAGAAAATACCAGAGATACCAAGTCGCTGACTCGGTGCATGAATTTCCGGCGCTTGAGCCCGTCGCAAAAATGCTAAATAACTTCTCGGTGGACACCTAACCGCAAACCGACGGCCGAAATTTCGGTGCGGCAAGAACTTGGCGCATAGTTCCGCAAGATCGCTGGAATTTCTCGAATTCCCTAGCCGAAAATCGATGGGTTCGTGGACCAGTTCTCCGCTCCTCGATCCTTGTGTGTAAAATGAACTGAAGAACATCACTTTCCTTTCTCTCCTACTTGCTCTCGTCGACAAAATTACACTATGCTTTGAGTAACTGCAAGCTTTGAATCGACGAGCAATAAGTATCGTAACTTTCTTTCAGTTCAGCGAAATTGTTCGCACCATTTGTCAATTCCCACTACTAACTTATCAACACTTGGGCTAAAAATAGAGATCGACGACTAAAGCGTGATATTTTTCACGAAAGACACGAAAGCACTAGAGACGGAAAAATTTTATGATTTTATAAGAGAGTGCGCAAGCTTTTATTTATACATTTTACGAATCTCTGAAAATACGTTGCTTTAATTTATGTAAATTTTCTTACGAGTTTTTCACAAAAATTATAAATCGGTCACTTTGAGAGCTACCACGTTGGTGGTTCTAGTATCATGTTATAACAAATACTCCAATTTTCACGAATCCTTTTAAACTTCGAATCTTATATAAATTTTCTTACGAGTCTTTCACAAAAATTACAAATCGGTCACTTTGAGAGCTACCACGTTGGTGGTTCTAGTATCATGTTATAACAAATACTCCAATTTCCACGAATTCTTTTAAACTTCGAATCTTATATAAATTTTCTTACGAGTCTTTCACAAAAATTAAAAATCGGTCACTTTGAGAGCTGTCACGTTGGTGGTTCTAGTATCATGTTATAACAAATACTCCAATTTCCACGAATTTTTTTAAACTTCGAATCTTATATAAATTTTCTTACGAGTCTTTCACAAAAATTAAAAATCGGTCACTTTGAGAGCTGTCACGTTGGTGGTTCTAGTATCATGTTATAACAAATACTCCAATTTCCACGAATTTTTTTAAACTTCGAATCTTATATAAATTTTCTTACGAGTCTTTCACAAAAATTAAAAATCGGTCACTTTGAGAGCTGTCACGTTGGTGGTTCTAGTATCATGTTATAACAAATACTCCAATTTCCACGAATTTTTTTAAACTTCGAATCTTATATAAATTTTCTTACGAGTCTTTCACAAAAATTACAAATCGGTCACTTTGAGAGCTACCACGTTGGTGGTTCTAGTATCATGTTATAACAAATACTCCAATTTCCACGAATTCTTTTAAACTTCGAATCTTCCTTTCCTTAAATTTCTAGATCATTTATTTATCACCCCGCGTAGTTGCAAGTACAACGTTTCAATCCTTATCACGCGCCAGGTCCCTAAACCGCGACGAAAAAGAGAAGAAAGATAAAAAGACGGAACAAAGCAGCGACGAAGTTCTCTATACCGCGGCAGCGATAAGAAATGGAATTTCAAGCTCAGCCAGAACAGCTCTCTGTTGCATTGTCGTCGTCTGGCGAATCCTCGCCCGGCGTTCCTTCATTTATTACGGTTTACGCGAGAATTTTCGCGCGTGACAAATGCACCGTGACGCAAATGATACAGCGAGCGGCAGAGTGAAACGAAAAAAAGAAGGGAAAACGAGAGAACCGGGAACGAGGGTGAAGAAGAAGAAAAGTAGAGAAAGAGAGAGGGAATACGCGAAAAAGGAAAAACCGGCCGAGTTGGAAGTTTGCAATTTGTCAACGGCCGGTGGATGGAAACGAGCAACGCGTAACTATGCCAAGCTTCACCGCCGTCCGTGTTACTCGCCGATGAATCATATCTCCCGTAAAGAATTGGCACGCTTGGCTCTTCTCCTGCTTGCGGCCGGCAGAGAGGAGCAAGCTGCGAATAAAACCGTTTGTCCACCGATTTTTCTATCGTTGCGTTTCCGATCGTGTTGCGCGAGCATTCGGCACCCAATGGAAGGGAAGATCGATCGAAACGTGACCGTCAGGATTGATTAGGTGCGCCTGATGGATTGATTGAGATAGCAGGTAGCCGATCAATTGCTCAGACTGCTATCGGAAGCCTGTTCATTGAAGTGAAATTGAAGGAGTATATTTGGTAGTGATGTGGGAGGATAACGCGAGTCTCTGTAAGAAAATTAGTAGTATGTTACGTCGTTTATCCTGAGGATTAACACGTTCGAGAAGAAATGATTGCAACCGTAGATAGTATGTTTCGAGTTTCTGCAAAGTGACCTTATTCCAGATGTTCATTCAGACAATACACGAGTATGTAAATCTAGGCTTCTCAATGTGCCACAGATGTGTGTACGTGACGCTGGGATAATCTTCGTTCGTTTTTATTCAGATTGAAAAAAAGAAATTGACTTGATGAAAATCGATACGTCACAGATCACGTTACATATCGTTTCGAATTATCGGAGTTTGGTTCGCGCGTTTGGAATTTTATCCGAAACGAAGATAAGAAATGTACAATGGTTAGACGAAGTTTCGAGGATTCTCGAACAATTATTCGTTTTAATGCACGAGGCAAGATTCTAATTTCATACCGCCGCTCGATCCATCCTGGAGAAGTAGGTCGTTCTATATTCGAATTCAATCGGAAGTATTGAGATTCAGTCCAATAGAACATGCGATAGAACGACTTTCCAAGTGCCTAGAGATACGTCCACGATTCTATTACTTTACAAATCTTCAAGTTTAAATCGATCTTGCGCTATACTTTGCACGATTCTCGAGTTCATTCGTACTCGACACTCTGGGCTAATTGAAAACTTGTTACATCGTCGTTTGCTCGTGTTGTTTTACATCTAATAGTAAATAATATGCGAAGAACTAACGAGCTATTTTGTTCCTCTTGTTTCTCAGTGGAGAAGGGGGTCTTGGACCAAAGCAGCGAGAACCAGCAAGTGATCGAGAGGTGTTACCCTCTGCCACCTCAGAACACGTTGATGCTGTCGGAACTTCCGGAACCGCCGATTCCCCTGAGCGAGATCGGGCCGATTCCGCCTCCTCCGATGTTCAGCTCTTCGAGTCCGACCCTCCTGTTGGCTAAGCAACGACAAATACGGAATCCCCTGTCGTCGGACTACGAAGACGAAGGTACGCTATCCTTCCAATCTAACTGTGTAACTTTCTTTACTCGCAAGTAAACATTAACTTTGCAATAAATAAAATTTCGTCCTTTTCCATTTTCACATATATTCGTCGAGCATATCGAGTCGAACATTCGTCAAATACTTCGTACATGTGATAGATCTTGAGGATTACTTTGAGAGTGCCTATTAAAAAAAAAAAAAAGGGGGGGGGAACCTTTGAATTAATTCTGATTACGAGCCAATAATCGTTGAAGAGAGCCGTTAGAATCAACTCGACCAAGTGCTGAGAGTCGTAAAAAACACGTAACCGTTAACTGGAGCCGATGTACATATAACGAAGTCATAAAATTGATCAGTAACTGAAGAAGTTTGCTCGTTTCGAGCTTGGAAATTGCGTTGTTTAAGACGTTCGAGGACACGAACTCGATATTGCTTCCTTTCTTTATAGCACCTCTCTTTAAAGGTGTATATTCTTTTCTTTTTCTTCTTCTTCTTCTTCTTCTTTTTTTCATTATTTTCGTTTTCTCTCTTCGGCTCCTTCGCAGAGGACGACGACGTCTTCGAGGAGGAGGACAACATGTACGTGCCGAGGATGTCGCAACCGGATCCGGCCATCGACACGTCCAGGGTTGAGGAGATCCCCGCGAAGGAGCCGAAGTTTCACGCGGTGCCGCTCAAGAGCGTGCTGAAGAAGAGGGGTTCCGGAAGTGGGCCCGGAACGCCGCAGAACACGCCGACGCAGGAGAACAGGCCGTTGACCCTTCGTCAGGAGCTGCACGCCTCCTTCAAGTTAGTGCAACGGCAAGCGATTTCTCTGCTGACGAGGAACCCTCTTCAGACATCTTTCCCCTTGAAAGACTCGACGGTCACATAACAAAATTTTCCCATTAATTCCCATCTGACTCTAAGTCCATTAGGAGAAAGAAAGAAAGAAAAAATAAAGGAAAGAATATTCTCAATCTTTTAATTACAGAGAGAGAGAAATTCTCAATTCGTTTTCGCAGTCGAAACGAGAAAGGGGAAACTTTATTTCCTTAAAGGGGATTCTCAGTTTAAAGAGAGAGAGAGAAAAGAAGAAAGTATTATAATTCACGGAGAAGTATTTCCCCGGAGAAATTAGGGAAATAATTGAACAATGTGACCGCGAGTCATTCATTCCGGATCAAGCACAAGATAGATTCGTCGCGAAGAGAGAAACGAGTCTTCTTCGGGGATTCTAAGGCGTCGGCGACAAGATGTCTTTCATTCGCGGTGTAACTATGATTTCTGATCGGTACTCGGACGATCCTACTGCGGAGAATGAAAGGCTCGGCCGAGAGGAATTAAGGGCGAACTGTTTGAGTTTAATTAGCGTGTTGGGTTTTAATGGAAAAACCGGTTAGAAACCCCGGAGAAGCTCGTTCTGGAACATCGTTCTTCACCCTCCAGCCTTGTCATCTCTCTCGCTTTCTCTCTCTCTCTCTCTCTCTCTCTCTCTCTCTCACACACACACACGCGCGCACGTGCACCGTGTTCCCGCATATTTTCTTTCTCTTTCTATTGCAGGTTCCCTTTCATTCATCGTTCTCGTTCGAATGGACCCGCGTTGTGCTAGTTTCAATTTCGTTTCGATGAATTTCGGTAGTAAGAACACCGATTTCCAACATTCGACACGGTCAATTTACGGAAATTTTATTCGCCAGATCCAAAAAAAAAAAAAAAAAAAAGAGGAAATAGCACGGTGTTCTTCTTTTCTTTTTTAGCGCATAATAGACCACTTGTTTTTCAGTAGAGGCTTGGTATTTTTTAAATCTTAGTACGCAAGCAGTTCAGTTGCAGCGTTTGTCAAATTGTCAGATCGTAGTCGTTCATCAATGATCAAAACGTAAACAACGTATACGATTCGATTCAGATTAAGTCAGATCTCTTTCGATTAAACTGACACGTTGATCATATTTTACTGAAACTGTTCGCGCGACAACTGTGAATTTTCAAATATTTTTTAACTCAAAGATCTCGCGAGATCGAGGCGTTCTTAGAAAAATAGATTTCTTCATTTAGAAACAACTCGTTGAAATACAATTTTTGTAGATTTTTAGAGTCCAAGCGCGATAAGGATAAAAACGAAATTGTAAGATAGATTGATCGCTCAAGGAGAAGGCACGGGTTTGCGACATTCTATAATTTATGAAAATATTTACCAAGTGGAAAAACCGAAAAAAAAACCGACAGAAAAAGAAAAAAAGAGAAATGCAGTATCAAGCAGTAACATTTTATACGAGGGTCGTATCTCGCTCAGTAGTCAGACTCGTGCATTTATCCCCGGCCGCGTAAACGTTGTGCAGGTCCCTTTACGACGCAGCGTTTCGCACGTAACGACCGAGACGTTAAATTCAAAGTGAAGCGCGGAGAGTGTTGTTCGCTTTCGATTGTTAAAGCGAAAAGAGAGCCGGGCGACGTGTACGGTTTTCGAAGGTTGAGTCGAAGGGATCGAGAGAACGATGCTCCGGTGGTGAGGCGAATCCCGCGAGGGGGTAGCTTCGCGCATCCGTCCATTGAACGAAAAAGAAAAACATATTAAAAAAAAATAAAAAAAAAGAAAACACAACGAGAATCACTAGTTAAAAATATGGTATTTTTCTTATGCTTAACCAGAAGGCCACCGTTGAGGCCTAGGATGAGAATATGGTAATTGGGCATTGGTCTAACTAAGCATGCGCGAACCAATATGGTATATACATATCCAAATATATATATATTATATGTATAAATATTTGTCTTATATATCCACGGCGGTTGATCGCAGAGAACCAACAGTGTTCTAGCCACTTCTCTTTTTCTCCATTTTCTTTTTTCTTTTTTTTTTTTCTTTTGTTTCTGTCTCTTGTATATATATATATATATATATAAATACAAATACTGCGTCTCGTAAAAATCTAAAATCACGCCGAAGCGTGACGTATCTACGCAACTTGCAGCGATCGAAAATGGAAAAATGAAACGAATTCTCCATTTTGGAATTTCTTCGAGTGAATTACAAATTTATGTGGATACGCGAAGCAAAATGTAGAAAAAAATGTATATTTGAAATCGCATTCCGAGAAATAATTTAATCTCTCCTCCAAAAGAAGTACGTTGTATTCATTGGAAAAATGAAAAGTAATATGTGAGAAACTAATTTATTCTTTTTACGTGGAAAACTAGTTCATTCTGGTCCTATGCACGACCACAGTGACGTAGTATTTAATCGCGAGAATTAAGAATTTGAGGGTAGTGATGGTTTTATTGTTACGAGACGCAATATAATATGATATTTCTATTTTACTCTCTTTCATTCTTTCCATTCTTTTTTTTTTTCTTCTTGCATATTTCTATCTCTGTCTCTTTCTCTCTCAAGATTATATATTTTCCCTTTTTCTCTTTATATTTTTTTCTCTTTTTCTATTTCTCTCTTTTCTTTCTCTCTGTGTGTCAGTACCAGGAGTGCCGTGAGCATGGTAAACGTACGACCTTAAGCATGAGAAAACCCTAGGGAAAACCCATGAAAACTATCGCCCACGCTTCACACGTTCCATTATCGTCGTCTCACGCGGCCAGAGAACCTCGGAATCCGATCGATCGACGCTGATCTCGAGATTCTTTGTCATTGCAGCTCGGCGAATCGAGCTGCGGACGGCAGAAAACTGAGCAGCTCGATTCGTCCGTCGGTCTGTAATGGATTAAAGAAATGTCACCGGGATCGTGACGCTTCTTCTTCTCCTTCTTTTTCTTCTGCTTCTTCGAGTTTTTTGCGTTCTGTCCTTTCCTCTTGCGTTCCCATTGCCACGCGCGGCTTCGACGCTTTTCACGCTCGTTCGCTTTCACGACTGACAATCGAATTTTCCCAGGTAAAGGACGCGACTTGTGCCGCCACACTCGTTTTAATTATTCCATCTATTCACAACTTTCTGGAAATTTTCTCGGGGAAAATGACGTTTTAGGGATTCGTGCACGAATTCTTTTTCCTTCATTTTTGAAGAATTTCCTTTAACCCTTCTGTGAGCGTACAGTGAAATTTCGACGATGATTGTTTTTGAAATTTTTGAAGCGAGCACATGCTTTACAAACGTGAGATACGTATAATATTTGAGGAGTATATTTGGGAGAGATAATGACTATTATTTCGTTTCAATAAATTACATCTCGTAAATAATTCGTTATATTAATGTTTCATCGAACACAGTGGAGTAATAAATGTGCAAAATAAAACTTTGGAAATGCGCGATATGTAAAAATCTTTGACCATATTTTTCAAGGAATCTCAAGAAATAATTTATAAAAGATTTCGTGCTTTACTCTCGACTGGATAATTCGTAACATAAGCAGGCGCGTTGTACGAATAACAGTGCGTTTGAATTACCGAAATATGAATACAAATGAAATTGTTAAGCATTAATGTAGACGAATACAGGCGATTATATTATTAAATTATTTCTTTTTATTTCTTTTATTTCATTTTATTATCGTATGTGCTTTACGATGTTCCATTCTTTGTTGTGGATATACAACGAGTAATCACTGAAGGGTTAATTAAATTCAGCTGACATTTCAATGTTTGAACAGCTGGAGGTTAATGTAACACAAAGGTATTAAGCCGAATTTGATATCCAGCTGTTTAAACAATCGCAGTTTGTAATCTCTGGAATCTCTTTAAATATTCGTTTCTGTTACTACAATACGTTTGTTTTTATTTTACGTTATGATTGCATCCTAATCCCTCGCACTATCTTCGTAATTAAGAAAGCAAAATTTTGATAATTCTGACATACATATACAGGAATTAAATCCAGTGCGAAGGATTATGGATACGTAAACTTGAAATTATTCCACTCTTTAGAAACACGCCTGTAAATTTTTCCAACTGTACAGAGATTTTGTACTCCACTTTTTTTTCTAATAATTTGTAATTCAATAATATTAATCCCCCGTTTTTTTTTTAGCAAATTTCCTCGTCCCTTTACATTGAAACTGGTAACAGAAACAAATCAGAGTCGAAGGAACTGACACTTGTACCTTTAATATACGATGAAAGTGAAATAAGTTCCGTTTTAAAACTTCTCTGCAAATTGGCCAAATTTGGAAAAAAAAAGAAACGAAAGGCATTGCTGTCGCAGCTTTCTTTTCCACGGTATCGCAACTATTTCAACCAGTTCTGCAAGCTGAACGTGATGAAAAAAGAAAAGAAAAATAGAGGATCCGCGTCGGGAAGGAAACGGCGTTATCTGCGTCGACGTCGTTTGATAACTCATGTCGTGACGGACAAGGACGACGTCCGTTTCACAGAGAGCCCGCAACTTGCTTCTGTTATCTTCATCAACGTGTCACATACTTGCACACTAGTGCATACACACACTAGAGCTCGAAACTGTCGAGACACTGTTGGCGATTCGAACTGCAACGATCTAATCCTTTACATGTAGAATGACAAACAATAAAATAATATCGTGAATTGATTTTTGAAAAATTTGTCACTTAACAAATGCTTCTTATCTTTATTTAAGCAGCAAAAAATGCAATTTTAAAATAACTGAAACATTCCAGGTGATGAAATGAAACATAAACTCGGTTTAACTCGGTTTATTAAAAAATATGAAAAAATTTTTAGGTTCGAAAAAAAAATCCACTTCTACGATCAATCGTAGAAATTCTAATTATTACTTTGTTAAAATTTCGAACTACGTGTCCAGATATTTACGAGCGATAGTGTGTATCTTTGTTTCATCCCCCTCCATATATATATATATATATATATACGTAATTTCAATCGTCGTAGAGTAGAACAATTGGTTCACGTAGCGTCAACCAGCGTTTCATTCGACCATGAATGTTGATAATAATCGATCGAATGTGTCTCGTGGCGATTCTTCCAGCAGTCGACCGGTTAGATTTGGCCTGACCTTGCCGTGCACTTTGGAGAACAAGGAGAACGCGAGGCCGTATGTGATAAGGGAGGACGTTGACGGCGATCCCGGTGACGGGCAGGTACTCTACAGGGACGACTACGACGATGAAAAAAGTGAGTAATTGAAAGAACAATTTTGGAAATTTATTCGACGACTAGTAACTCGTCGCGAGTGAAATAGCTAAATGAAGTCTCGTACGTGAGTCATGGGTGACTAGAGTACGATCGTGGTTAAATTAAACAGTCATTTTCAACGAGACTTTCAGCTAGTATCATGAATTTGCACGATAATAAAATTGACGAAGAGAGTATTACGAGAAAAAATTACGATCCTTTGAGAAAACTAATATATATATTTTTGTATGACTTGATTCAGTTATTTTCGACTATATATTTATATACAGGGTGTTTCCTGTAACGCGACGCACGATTTTTCTCCTACTTGCAGCCATCTGACTAAAAAAAGTTTAGAACAAAAGTTGAACGGTACAAGGCGTACAGTAGATATCAATAAATAGGAGCACATAATTTTTTTTTTATCATCGAGACGAATTCAAAACACATATTATATGATATTTTTATTAACATTTTGAAACATTTAGCTTCCAATCTGAGATCAACTATGTTTACACTGTCTTAGAATCAAATACGACGAGAAGTTAAAGTAAGCTAAATGTTTCACAGTTCCACTACTGTAAAAGGAGTAACATGTTAATAAAAATATCATATAATATGTGCTTTCAATTCGTCTCGATGTTCTCGGTGGAAAAAAAATTATTTGTTCTAAACTTCTTTTTGTCAGATGGCTGTAAGTAGGAGAAAAATCGTGCGTCGCGTTACAGGGAACACCCTGTATATGTGAAAGTATGAAATGTACAAAATATTTATAATTAGACTATCTATGTATTTGTTGCATTGGAATATTTGGAGCTACAAAAACGCACGAACAATGAAACGGAAAAGTTAGCCAGAGTAGAACGTTTAAAGCGCGTGAGAAATCATTGTTAGAAATATAATAGAAATTTCATAATAAAGCTGCATGTCTATGTTTAGCACGATGGAAACACCTCTCGCAGAATGCCAATTGCTATTAAAAAACAACGTCCTATATGTGTGTGAAACTCATTGACGAATTTAGAGAACCTCGGTTGAAAAAAATTGTTCCTCGAATGTTTTCTTTCTTTTTTTTTTTCTTTTTTTTTTACATTTTCTCGCGTTACCTGCGTCATCTGCAATTTTGCGAAAAACAAATAACACGATATAATCCGCGCCCTTTCTCAAACTCTTGATCGAGAGATCCGGAAACCAAAACTCTCTGTATTGTCCTTTGCATTAAAATTCAATTCGCGACGGAAAGCTTCGATATTCCGAGAGGATGTGAATCTAATAGAAACTGGCATTACCTTCGTTCTCGCTCCTTTATTAAAAATTACGGGGAACGATCGATTTTCCAATTGGAAGTTAATTAATGGATTATCGAACGACTACGATATCCCCGAGGTTCACGTTACATTTCCATTAGCAACTTTTCCCTGTCTTTTCTCTTTTTTCTTCTTCTTTTATTTTTATTTTTTTTTTTTTTTAACCTTGTGTTATCGAGTATTGAAGCACCGAGTAATCACCGTTTCGATCCACGTATGGCCAGTGGCCTTTGTAATTCATCGACATGCTTGACGATCAAAAAGTAATATCATAAATGTAACTACGATCCACTTAAAGAGGTGTAAAACACGAAACGCGTCAACTGTCGAACGACACATATCCCTTATATGTGATTTATTTCTCGCGTATCAGAATAATTGGTAAATTCTGTGCAATAAAGATTAGAATTTAAGAAAAGAATGACCATTAATTTAATATATTTACGTATAATTCTAATATATTTAATACGATATAACCATTGTAAATATTTATTAATAATTCTTTAATAGTAATAATTTTTAATAATAATTGAATATCAGATAATATTAATAATTTAATAATTAAATTTAATTGTACTTAACATGCTGCAATATTATGAATGTGATATATTTATGATTTAATTGTTAATTATTATTTGTCAGAAAGTATTATTGTTAGTGAAAGAAAAATTGAAATTAAAAAGAAAATGCAATTTCTGTGGAGGAGAGCAGTCGTCAGATTTCTTTGAAGGCAGTCAATAGTGTTAAAAGTCACAACTCCTGTGAGGAATATTTCTTTAATAACATCTTAAAGAACAGTAAGAGAAAGGTAAAAGTTTTCTTTTTTTTTTTTTCAATGAGAGACGTTGTTGGTCGAGTTTAATGAGAAACACAATCCCCGTTGCTTTTCTTTTTTTTTTTTCTTTGTTTCTTTTCCTTCTTTTTTTTTTTTTAAGAAAGGAATTACATAAACGCAGCAGCAGTGATCACTGATTCTAATTGAAATTTCTTCCCCAGCAAAACTGGATCCCTTGACAATTAATCCGAAGCAATTAAAAACGATTCGTTAATGATTCTTCCGGTTAGTTTTCCACGCTAATGTTACTCAACTCGGTCTCGCTCGACTTCTGTCTAATAACTTTTATTGCGCTTTATGCTGATCGCTGCATTGCAGACATTTATGCAAATTCACAGTGTTAGACGCCATTAGAGAATTTGTAGCTAGATTCAATTCATCAAAGGTGCGGAACGTTCGTTAAAAAATTAGCATTATGCACTTCCGCAATTTTATGTGAAAACTCGCAGTCTGTTGATTCAATTTTTCAATTAAATCCCAGCTCGAGATTTTATTTTCTTTTTTTTTCGAAGATTTTCTTTTTTTAAATTGTATGATATTTAGCATTATAGTGTCAAAAAAATAAAATTTATTGCTTTGTTGGTTCATGCTTTAACCGAAAAAAATTGCTCACAGAAATTCATCAAGTAACAAAGTGTATAATTTAGGGTAAATGTTCGAGTTGAAAATTCAGAGGTTAAATGAAAGAAAAAAAATCAGTGGTGCAATGTTTGAAACACGTGCCCCAGAACCGTGTTGGGCATTGTTGAGGCGGACTTCTGTTCGAATAATGAATACCGAATGAAATTTTATTTGCTGTGCGTTCGTTCGTTATATAAAAAGAAGTGTTACGTCAGTATTACGTAAACGATTAAACGTGTAAAAGTATACGCTTCATCATTACATAAAAATTCGTTATTCTTACATAAATCTGATTTCCTTCGTTGCAAATCTCTCCTCCCATTAATTTATCCGTTTCATTCTATCTTTTATTTCCTTTCTATTTCCTCATTAATTATACAAAAATACTAGTTACTTTTGTACTTATTCCCAACGCATCTTGGACGAAACTTTATACATATATTTGTCCATTCTTTTGAACAAAAACGTGAACATTTATCTGGTATTAACTTAATTTGTTCAATAACAACAAGACAACCATTGAATTCGACTTGTTCGTTGTTTATAAATATAGCTTTTGCTCGACAAATCAGCACGATGTGAGAAGTGAAAGAATATTTCGAAACGTTTGATATTACAGAGAATACGCGATAATGCGGAAATGAAAATTCGATGTAAAAAAAAAAAAAAAAAACATTGCATAGATTTTTTGATCTTGGACTGAATTCCACGGTGTGTGTATCCAGTTAGACGCGCGATGTTTCATTCAACAAAACGGGAAGCAATGGCGCCTCTCGAACTGAAAGCGAGATCGCGTTCGTTCAGTTCGTTTACTCGGTTTCATCCTCTGCGAAAGCAGAGGCCAATCTGAATTAATCCTTGCGTACACATATGCATATTTTTCACCGAAACGATCAAAAGTGCAACTTTGCATTAATCAAAAGTGCAACAAAGAGGAAAAAGAACGAAAACACGGTCAAAGATAATTCTTGAAATAATATTTCGTAATTTAGATCAAAATTTCGACGATTGTGTCGTTTAAGAAAATTTTACTCAGACGACACTCGAGAGATTTATTTTTAAATCCATCTCACTTTATATTCCCCACGAGATACGTAGGTTTCAAATTTTTATACTTGCCACGAATTATAGTCCACGTACAAAGGAAGAAGTGTGAAAGCTCAAAGGACATCTTTTTTCAACATTTTAATCACCCAGCTGATTTTTTGTTTTTTAATTTCGATTCAAGAACAAGAATCGTCTGTTTTCTAAGATTTCCGAGATCCATTTCTCGTGCTCTTCCGAATAAGAAAAGAATTAGATAAGATACAACACGGAACGTGGGAGGGTGATAAAACACGAGGCGTGAAAGGATCGTGAGAAAACTTGACTCGCGATTGCCAAACGCGCGAAATCAGTATTCGCGGTCCGGACTAATTATACACCCGGGCGCGATTCGTTTATTCACATAGACAGACGCATGATCACGCAAACGCCACGGAGGTTATATTAATCCCCCGAAGATCGCTGGCAACCAGTTCAGTGTGTTTCTGGCCCGTTGTTTTGCCGAGCATCGCCTCGATCGCCAAACGAAAATTTCGCGCAACGAAAGATCGATTCATCCTCCTACGAGACACCTTCAAAATCGTCCGTCCGTCTATTTCTCTCCTGTCAAACGTCGACAGCTATTGACAAAAAAAAAAAAAAAAAGAGAAGGATCGTAAGTTTGTCGACGTGTTTAAAAAGAGAAAGAAAACTCTGAATCTACGAATTGTCGTTTGTGATTTTGATGTTGGAGGAAGCTGTCAACCTGGCTTGAACTTAACCTAACATCTGCTTCACGTTCGCGAATTTGTGAAGTTCGTGCGTGAATTTTGTGGAGAATTTGGAAAAAGTTACATACAGTCGGCGGAGGATTTTGAATTTTCTTGAGACGATCGAGGATTAAGGGGTGAATTAAGAGCGAACGGAGAGCGATGACACCATGCTGTCGATCTGGACCGCGTCGACTTTGTCGATCGCTTGTGGCTCGATGGAACCTTTCAACCACGAATCTTCTCTACGTCGTAGCCTTAGCTGCTCATCCCTCGTCGATGGTAAATCGTCGTTGAGTTCAAATGGTTAAAACAGAGAACGATCGAAGGTTGACGAGTGCTTCGATCATACGAATATCCATGTTGATTTAACAATAGGTGTCATTGAAGAATCTTAGCAGAATGCAGAGGTGCAAAGATGCGTACAATGCGTGTAATGTGAAAAAATACTTGAAACATGTAAAGTAGAGTAATTCAATCATGTTCATAAAATCTAGATTCCTTTACATCACAAAAATTTAAAACTGCACGAAGATCCGCAGTCTGCTTATTAGTGAGTGAGCTGAGGATGTCTATCCAAGTAAAATTGGAAAAATTGTTAAATTGATTCAAAGTCAAAATCGAAAAAATGGTCTTTAATCTAGTGTTTCGAAAATTATTATGACCAAGTTGCAAGAAGAATATTTCAGATTTCACGTTTTAAACGTCTACGAAATGTATTAATGTGTATCGGGTATATATATAGTTATGTTAATGGAATGTTTCAGATAGGATATTTAGATATATTAAATTCTATCTGAAATATTATAGATACATTCACACGATATACTATATTATGCTTTCTGATGAATTAAATAGTAGGTTTTAAATAGAATCTAATATATGTTGATTTAATATACATCGATTCTAATATATTTATTATTGGGTTGTGCAATAAATTCGATTCGATTGCTTCTTAATGCTTTTGAGGATACTAGAAGTATGTATTATAGAAAATACTCCAAGTATAATACGAAATTGAAAATATAACGTGCAGTATTTAAAATATTACAGAACGTAAAATATTTAAAGTATTACAGAATTAAAAAAACAATTACAAAATATTGGACTTGTGACACTGATGAACGATTTAAGTTTATTGGAACATTCGCTGTACTATCGACATTGTTAATGTTAATCATTTCAATGGAAGAAAAATGTTCTTTACGGGTAATAATTACATCATTCAAAGGACGTAGACACGAGATACTATATAGATTTTTTTGTAAAGAAAGAATTGTCAGAATTACTCGCAATTCACTTGTAAAGAACAATCAATCGTACAAACACGCACTGGTTTTTCATCGCTGATAGCGCGAACGAACTTGTTACACTAACAAGAGGCACGATCTATCTAGAAACTACTGTTAAATCCTTCAGAAAGTTAATTAGTATTACCTCGAGAGGTAATATTCACCTGCGAAGAGGTGCCTCAGACGCGCCAACATATAAGTGACGTTTAATTAAGAGACTAATTGTTTCTCTAATTGCAGGCCGGTTGGCAGCAAAGATTGCGCGCAAGGAGTCGCTGTCGCTGAAGCTCGCCCTCAGGCCAGACAGGCAGGAGCTCATCAACAGGAATATCCTTCAGCTACAGACGGACAATGAGAGGCAGGAAACGAAGGAGGCAATTGGTGCCAAGCTCATCAGGTGAAAAAACATTCTTCTATATTTTTCTCTTATTTATTAAAAAAAA
>NW_025110155.1:0-24550 GCF_011392965.1 Frieseomelitta varia
AGAAAAAAAAAAAAAAAAAGAAGAAAAAGAAAAAAAAGGGAATTTTCGAGAACGGAGGAGAGACGAGGAAGGTTTTTGTGCGCAAAAGTAGGAAAACAATCTGTCCTGTTGCATCACGCGTGGGGACAAGTTTTTTTGTCTACGACGTTCCGTGTCGGGCCAATTTTTAATTATATTCCATTATTATTAATGATTTTGCTTCTGCTTTGTCTTACAATTTTTATAACAGTGCGAGAAACTGCAATTATCAAGAAAAGTGTCTAGAGTTCTGCATCACAGAACAAAGTGATAAATTTAATTTCAAGGTATTATTTTAATAAGCAACTTTTAAAGTAAACGTTAAAGTAAAATTATTGCCTGTGCACTAAATAACAATAATTTATTATACAAATTATATAATGCTATACTTAGAATTCTCATTATATAAATTATATAACACTAAATTATGCAATAATACTAAACACCAATAATTATCATTTACTTTAACGTTATTTTAATATAGGGCCAGTCACGATAGGATAAACGCGGATATACATGTTGAAATCTCGATACATAATGAGACTTTATAACAAATTTTTCAATAATTCTTCGATTTGCAATTCCAAATGGCTCAAAAAACGGAAAGTTCACTGTATACGGAACGTGTTAACGCTACAAGTCACGAACAGCTGGCGAATCTCGAATGAATATTGGCGAATTTTCCACAAAAAAAGAAAAAAAAAAAACAAGAAAATGGAATTCTCGAGACCGAAGCGAGGAAGCGGGAGATGGGGGAAGGGTTTATAGCCGTCTTGGAGGGAACGTCGCTTAATATCGTCTTTTCGCGAAGCACCGGCGGGGTAAGCTTAACGACGTTTGTAGAAAAACAACGAGTCACAACCGTATTGTTTGCCTTCGTCGTGGCAACGCGGCGCTTTTCAACTGAACCGCGACGCATTCGAACCGGCGGGGCCGATTTCACTAAGACGTCTGTTTTCATCCGTTTTGCTCGCGCACAATGCGCGCCAGGAGTTATTCTCCTTGTAAATTTCGTTGTTTCGAGGGGGTGGCGATGACCGATGGGGGGGGGGGGAGCGGGAGAGGCGAGTGGGGTTGGTGGCCACCGCGCCGCGTCTCGCGTAATGAGAAATCTCGACGACCGCCGCCAGCGTTAGCGTAAATATCGCACGCGTTCGCTCGTTCGAGATTTTATTGTGTTCGGTCTTTAAACGCGGCGCTTGATTAAGATACGCCGTGTTCATCGACAGAAAGAGAGAAAGAGAGAGAGAGAGAGAGATACGCTGTTGAAATTATTTCCGCTGAACTTCTTTGTGCCTCGCGAAGCTGCGAACAAGAACCGACGCGGTTATAAACGCGTGGATATTGCGTTGCGTTTAATTCGAATCGTTCGAGTGTTTTAGGCACTCTGTGTGGCAGGTTCGTTCGTTACATTGGACGTCGTTCTACAAAAAAAAGGAAAAGTCCGAAAGCATTGTACTTTCATGGAATTAATATTTTACTGAATAACGTACGATATTTTCCATCGCTTCGCTCGTTGACCAACTACAATTTTCCTAAAAAAGATAATTCGTCTCTATTCGTCGGTGATGAGAGTTTTTCAAGCACGTATCGCAGACTCTTTACTCTCCAATATGCTTTATCTTCCAACGTTGAAAATATCGGATAAAAGTGGAAATAAATGATGGTGATACTATGCTACCGTCCGCCGGCACTGCCGGATGAGTAGAATTAAACTTTCAAGCTACCGGCTAATGTCGTCTCGCTGAGAAGTATCGACTGGTGCCCTTTCTCGTATTTTATTCAATTAAAAGTCCCTCTTAACATTCGAGAAACGTAAACGAACTTGGCCGTTGCGATCTGTTAATATAACACGTCCTGATTTCGGTGAATTCGTCGAAGCAAGACGGAGGAACGAGCGTAACGCTTGTTTTCCGCAGCCTTATGGTTAACGAACACTCGTCTCCGCTGTGAAAATTCCGTCCGCGGAATTTCCGCTTTGCTACTCTCCCCGCGATCGTGTAAGACACCAGCGCCGTATTCGACATGTTTCTAACAAGAAACGCTGAAAGTAATCTTATTATCGTGGCTGCGCCGCGTGTTCTCGTGCGTCGGGATGCCTGCTCACCCTCTCGTCGGGGAAAAATGAACTCGCATCCTCGCGAAAATCGGTTTTCCGGAGTTTGAGGGAAATATTCTTTCGTAAATGTTCGAAAATGAAAATGTTCCGTTTCGCTCGTCTTTTCCGTCTTTTCTTTCTCACTTTTCGGCTGGCCGTGGCCGGTTCGCCGCGACGAAGCGAGAAAAGAACGATTATTTTTAATTTAACGTGACTCCCTGTGTCGTTGGCGGCGAGCTGCAAGAGAGAAAACGAGAGAATTTCTTTCGAGCTCCACAGGCTGTTCTTTTATTCGGGGCGAAATTCGCGGAAATTTTATACGGAAATAATTACGCGCGCACCTCCCCGGGGGCTCGAGTTACGTCGTGAGATCTAATTCGACAACGGTGCGCTTTCGGGATCTGGCTAAACGAGCGTTGAACTTTGTCACAGAGAACCTACGCTTTCCCGTTTCATCTTTCGTTACCGCGTCCCGGCAAATACCCGGTCTGTTCATTAGTTTTCGCCGTATTTCCACGGTTATTCGATTACGTTGGATTTCTACCTTGTAATTCGCATTTTTGCGCGTCGCGGATCTTCGACCTAACTTCTACACGTGTCGTAGGTTATCCTCTTTCCAAACAGGAAAGTTTTCTTTTTCTCTCGATTTGGTTTATCGATCGATCCACTCGTCGTACAGGGATACATCGTTTCGCGACGCGTACGATAACGAAGATATAATTGCAACGTAGCAGTGCGTTTGGGGAGGAGCACTTGGCTCGTCTCCGCGGAAAATTCGAGTCGGTCGAAAAAGAAGACAGTTTTCGTGGCAGAGGGCGATCTCTCTCTCTCTCTCTCTCTCTCTCTCTCTTTCTCTTTCTCTCTTTCTGTCAGGTGGATGCACCGCGGTGGATTCAAAGAAGGCAGGGTTAGGGTAGGACGGATGGGGCTGACTAGAGTCGTTTCTCTCTTCCCGTAGGTTTCATGGTTTGTAAATATTACCTGCCACGATACGTCTGCCGAGTTTATGCTTGGCTTGGTTGCCGCGTAACCGAGAGCCGTGTGATACGGGGTGGTGGGTAGCATGCCTGGAAACCGGCGCTGCGCGAGCAGCAGAGAAAGAGGGAGCAAGCAGAGGCGAACTCACCGAGTTTTTACCCCATTCTGGAGTCTGAGTGCCTCGCTCCGCTGACTCTCGAAACGGGTTGCACAGCCGAGTCCTACACACCACCACATTTTCCTTTACCCATCCCCCTGCTGCTGCTGCTGCTGCTGCTGCTGCTGCTTCCATTCCGCCTCCTCTTTCGCCACCAGCTCCTTCTCCTCGCCCCGATCTATCCCCCTTTAACCTGTCTCTCCCTTTTTTTTCTCTCCCCGGCGTCGGTTTCTCTCTCGTTTCGCGTCCTTGCTCTCTTCTCTCTCTCTCTCTCTCTCTTTCTCGTGCAACCTTTCAGCCCAGACCATCAACTCACGCCAGAACGCCAGTTCATGGCCGGATTGGGACAGTCTCGAGATTTTGGATAAGATATCGCGACCCTTTTAAGGGTTTTCAAATTCTCTGCTTCTCTCTGGTCGAGTCCCTCTGTGCGAGGTTCTATCGGTTCGCAGATACTTCACTCGCCCTCCCCCCCGCGTGTGTCGATTAACGACCAGGAACGCGGAGACGGAAAGGGGGAAAAGAGAGAGAGAGTTATCAACGCGATATCAACGCGGGTTCGTTGTTGGGAAAGGGAACGAGTGGTGGTGTTCCATCTTGAGGAGAAGACGCCGCGCGATTCGGTGGCGGTGGTTCTCCGGTGGATCGATTCCCACCGCCCGTATAAAGGAAGCACGGAAGTGTGATTCGTTTCTTTTTATTTTCGTCTTTTTTCTCCGTGTTTCTTTTCTTTCTCTCTCTCTCTCTCTCTTCTCCTCCTCCCCTCTCTCCTCTTCTCTTCTCTCTCGTTGGAAAATTCCAGCTGTAGGAAACGGGGAGAGAAAACAGACCTTTCTCGGGGGATGCCATTTTGTCAGACAGGGAGCGCGCGCGTGTATCGCGGACGGTCGCGTTTGTGTTAGGTAATTATCGCGGGCCTCGCCACGGTACGGTTCTTTCATCGTAAACAGTCCGCGTGGACGCGTTACACCTACTTTGTTTCCCCCTTTCGCCTTCAATTTTCATTATGATCTTTTCAGAAAGGCGCCACGCCTGTATAGAGAGGTAGGTGCGCGTCCGCGGCGGCGGCCTCGAGCCGCTATCGAGATTTTTTTAATTAAGAGTTCACCTTCGCGCTTCATTTGGAATCCGTCCGCTTTTATCCGGCTTTCAACCGGCCGTGTGCCGTGAAAGTTGATTCCGACGGCGACGGGTATCAACATCTTGTAGCTGCAGTCGCACAAAAGCAGTCTCCGGATTTCATTCCGGAGGTATCGCGGCCTCTCCATTTTCCCCTACACCCTCGCCGCGCCACTTAACAACTTTTCTTTCTTTTTCTCTTTCTCTTTCTCTTCTCTTCTCTTCTCTTCTCTTCTCTTCTTTTCTTTTCTTTTCTTTTCTTTCTTTTTTCTTCGCCTTTGCCACCCGTGTCCTTAGCAAGCTTCCAGCGCGGAGACAATTACGTCGCGCGCATACCGCCTTCAGGAACGGATTCGTTCGCGGCCAGAGAGTCTCGACTCGATAACGCAAGTACAACGGAAACCGCGACGAGTTTACGCGGACTTGCGACTTTCTCGGTAAAAACCAGCGGTTATAAAAATCGAACACGAGTTACAGTATACTCGTGTATTACAATATATCAGTCATAATTCTATCAAAGAAATTCAACGTGATCGTAATTATCGCAATTATATTAAAATTATACCATTGTATATTGTAAATTACGTAATCGTAATTATATTGAACAAATTTCGAGAATACTACGTGCTGTTTGCTCGTCGAACGCCCAAAGTCAACATTCTTAGCCAAAGCTAAGACACTGGTATTTTCGTTACGTTCAGCCACTTCAACTCCCACGAGTTCCTTATCGATTCGACGAAATAATTTAGTCTTCGCCGATTGAAAACTCTGTACGATAACCCATGATACACGATATCGTTGTTAAAAACGATCGGTTGTCCTCCGATGGGTCGAGGAGCTAGGAAACATACGTTTCGACAAATTCACTTGTCTCATCGTCGTGACGTAATAAATAACACGATAAATAGCTCGATATATACTATGAATTTGTGGTATGTAGGATGGAGCCTAACGAACGTGAAATGCGATAGTTCATCGATCGAAGCGAATTTGCCAAGTTTCCACGCGTTTCTCGACGTTTTTCATCTTGCATTACGGAATTTTTTGAAACGACGCCGACAGACGAGGAGGACGAGTCGCGAATAATAACGAGCAAAAGACGTTGCATCGAACATGGTAAAAATGGTGGTATCTGGAAAAATCGCCGAGCGAGATGTACATATAGTCAGCGCCGCGTTTGGCGGTGGCGCGTTACGCGGCTCAGAGATTTTCAAGAGCGGCGAATCCGACCCTGTCGGCCCCCGCGCTTTCGAGTCACGCTTTCGAGCGGCTGGTTGTTTGTGTGTTTCAGTGGTGAACCAGCGTTACGATCCGGAAGTGCAATGTCCCGGCGGTTTCCTCGGCAACAACGTACTTATGCGGTGCAACGTGCCCAGTTTCGTTCGCGACCACGTTACCATTACGTCTTGGCTTCAGGAGCCGTCCTTCAACATCTACCCGTCGACGATGGGAGGTGAGTGAGCAGCAGCATACCTCCGGGTGATCCTCTAACGATGTCTCGTTCATAAATAAGAATGAGGAGCAGGCTGAACTCCCGCCGGATGAATACGGCCTGTCGACCCTTCCCGATCGCTCGTTTCCTCGTGATATTTGTGTTTGCTTGAAATTCGACAAATGGAAATCGCGCGTTTGACAACGTTCGCGAATATATATTTTGGAATTTGCGACTATCAAAGTTATTTCATTGTCATAATCATTAAATATAATTGGGCTCTCGAACTTTTATAACGCGATTAGACAGTGGATACGGCACAATACGGTGCGATATTAATGAAAAGTATGCAAAACGTTTGATGTAGGTGTGTTTATTACGTATGCATATCGAATATACATACGTGGCCTGCGACGATTGTATTTAATAATTAATGATAATGCTTGACAGTAAATATTTAGCAACAAGTTTACGGTTATTACTAAACTTATAGTTTAACACGTTCCGTGTTTGGCCGACTTTTGGTTACTTTCCGTTTAGGCTATTATACGATTAATAGTTTTGCTTCTGAAGTATGTCGTACAATTTCTTACATAACAGTGCAAAAACTATAATTCATCAAGAGAAATGTCTAAAAGTGTTTAAGATGCATTACAGAACAAAGCAATAAATTTAATTTTAAGGTGTTACTTTAACAAACAATTTTTTAATGACGAAAAAATTAACTTAATGTAAAACGTTTCAAATATTTTTTAGTATTATTGTTTATGTTCTAAATAAAATTATGTTATCATTTATAAATTATATAATAGTATACTTAGAATACTTATTATATAAATTATACATATAATACCTAAAAAGTAATATTTACTTTAACGTTATTTCGATAACAAATTTAACACTGTCTTCTTACGGAATTTAGTCGATCTTAATTCGAAAAAAAAAAAAAAAAAAATGATCACGATAGGATGGACGCGGTGTACATGTTATTGAGATGTCGATGTATGACACTTTGTAACAAATTTTCAAATTATCAAACATTCTTCGTTTCACAATGAAAATTCCAATTGGCTCGAATGGGAAGTTCACTCGTGGCACGGAACGTGTTAATAAATTCTAAGCATTTTATCGAATCATTCTTGGCGTTCTCTCGCTTTCGAATTATCGAAATTTGATATTTAATCTCGTAACGTCGAAGCCTAAATTTGTCAGTGCGTTCGCGGTTCGAAGTTGTAGAAATAAAAAAAAAAAAAAAAGAAGAAATAGGATCGTTATGTTCGCCGGGTCCGGACGCGGCGCAGAGTCGGCATTGTCGGTGCGAAAAGTTTTCGCCCGGAAGCACGGCTCGATCCCGTTAACGAGACAAACTTCATTAATTATGAAGAAGTTCGATCAGGTATGCTCCGTAGCTCTGAATGTGTTCGCTAATAAACCAGGCGGATCTGTTAATATACTCATCAATTGCAGTAAGACGATCGATAGGCAACCAAACTTTCGTCGTTGCGCGTTGCCGGAGGGTGGTTTAAGGGGGGGAGGGGGTGGTGGTTCGAAGTTGAACGAACTCGGGGAGAATAAACCCCCATTTGAAAAGCCAAATTGAAATTTATGGCGGTGATTCGTGAACTTGAAATAATTCGAGACATCGAAACCTTTTCCAAATATTTCGCAAGTTAGAAATTTGGTGTGTTTACGACTCGAACTCGAACTCGCAAAGTGTCACGATCATGAGGTTAATTGCGATCTCTGTTTTCACAGATGGCAAGTATCACATGCTCTCGAGCGGCGAGCTTATGATACTGAACATCACGCGGGAGGACGCGGAACGGTCTTATCGGTGCAGGACGCATCATCGTTTGACGCAGGAAACGGTTGTCAGCAGCAACGTTGGCAGGCTTCAACTGACTGGTGAGTGCGTTAAAATTCCTTTTTTGCCCCGGCCTCCGTTAACATAACGCGGTTTCGACCTGACGCGCGCGCAGTTCATTCTGAACCTGATCGAAAATTCATAACCGACTCAACTACGTTTACCCTGTGACCCCACGATACCATGTAAATTAATCGATACACATGGAGGTCCACACGGGGATCGCGTTTTTCTCTCATTTACATTTATGAGGTTGCAAGAGAGAGAAAGAGAGAGAGATCGATACGGGCAAATTCGACAAAATTTCCGGAGATCTTCTCCATTCTTTGACACTTTGAACTCGATTTGTTTTCAATTTGTGGTTGCGTGTCCACTTGTATTTATTCTAAGGTAAATTAGAGAAGACTAATTTACAACTTAAACTTCTGAAATTTTGTTACAATATAATTTACTTCTTGGTAATTTTTTTAAGTGCAAGAGAGAGATCGATACAAGTAAATTCGACAAGATTTCCGGAGATCTTCTCCATTCTTTGACACTTTGAACTCGATTTGTTTTCAATTTGTGGTTACGCGTCCACTTGCATTTATTCTAAGATAAATTAGAGAAGACTAATTTACAACTTAAACTTCTGAAATTCTGTTGCAATATAATTTATTTCTTGGTAATTTTTTTAAGTGCAAGAGAGAGAGAGAGAGAGAGAGAGAGAGAGAGATCGATGCGGGCAAATTCGACAAAATTTGCGGAGATCTCCATTCTCTGACACTTTGAACTCGATTTGTTTTCAATTTGTGGTTGCGTATCTTGTATTTATTCTAAGATAAATTAGAGAAGATTAATTTACAACTTAAACTTCAGAAATTCTGTCTACAATATAATTTACTTCTTGGTAATTTTTTCAAGTGCGATGATTCTTCAAACGTTTCAAGTGTTGTATAAAACCTTCCAGCCTGACATACGAGTACAAAGTTACCAAACTTTGAGAACCGTTTAAAGAAATCTTCGAGAAAAGTTAGTTCTCCTTTGGCTATTACACGCAACGTTCCGTTAATAACTCCGTCGAGGTTTCTTAACGAACAACGTCATAGAGCGAAAATTGTGCAAAAAAATTATAACACGTTGGTTCTTCTAAAGTTTACGAAAGCGCGAGCGCCGTTTCAGGGGGAGAGGGGCGAGGAAGAGGGGGAAGAAAACAATATTTTCTGTCGGTTAACACATTTTCTTTTAACGTCCCCTCTCCCCCTTATATCTCTAACGAAAGCTCGATGCACGTTCCGTCGAAGCTTCGCCCGTTAACCCGACTAATAAAGTTTTAACACGGGTCGAGGGTGGTTTTCGCGTGACCCGGCGATGGTATTAATAAGAGTATCGAAAGTGAAGGAGACATCGTCCTCCTGGACTGTACTGCATCCAACGGTGCTACAGAGAAAAAGTTTTCGCCTTTTATCGGCTTTAGGTGGACAGCGGCGAACAGGTACTCACCAGCGGAAACTTATTATTGCAGCCCGCGATGCGATATTTACAAATTTCTCGCGAGCACCGTTGAATATTTATGAGCCGGTGAGCGAGGAGCGTCAGATGCCGTGGATCTCGTTCTTCGATCCGATCCACCACCCATCCAGATCGTTCATCGTCGCTGCGATTCAAGCCTGATCTCCCTCGAAGTAGTACGTGAATCCGTAATTGGACAACGGCTAGACGCTCGACGAGTTTTCCCAGCAGCCGGTGGATCGAAAAATCGTACGCCTTCCCACCGTAATCATTTCCCATTCATCCCCTTTTCTCCATTCTTTCGCCTTTCTATTTTACTTTTCGTTCCAACGCCGAGTCGAGCGAAGGCGAAGACGTCGGTAGCCGCGGTTATTAAATTTTTTTTCAATAACAAAACGGGGGCAAAGTGGAGAGAGAGAGAAACGGGACACCAACCGCTGCAGGATATTCTCTCAGCCTCTTCGCCTCGTTCACGAAGAAAACCGAACTTCCGAGTCCCTCTCGCTGATCTAAGGCCAGCGTTCTAGATCCTCGTTCGATTTCAATTAAAAATCGCTCCGCTCTGCCTGCACACGCTCTCTCTGTCAATTATCTCATCGCTGGCGAGAAGAGCACCGACCGAGAGAAAGAAAACGTCATCGTGGAACTTTTATCCGACGATACGTATCGTCGATCGCAGTGAAATAATCGCCGAGCGTGATCCAATCCGTTCGATTCTCGAACGTGTCGTTGAATATAATTCCGCGTTCCTTTGATCGGACAAGCGATTGAACGAACTTTATCCGGCAAACAAACTGGTCTCCTCCGTTCTCTGTTGCCCGAGAGGATTCCGAGGTTTTGCTGACTCGAGACCGCGCGAAAGCGCAAACATCGTGACGCAATCCGCGAGAGAAACTCGCTCTCCTCTGGCTTGGTTTGTGCACGCACGATCGCGCTCGTTTCAACGCAACGCGTTTTGCGGCGTTGATCGATCGATCGACACCCGGAAGGCAGCGAGTGAATGGGGAAAAAGGAGGAGAGCGAGTTCCCCGCCGCTGAGCGGAGTTCAGGCTGGTTCATTAACGGCCGGGATGCAATTAGAAGCCTTATTTCGTGCGATTGGAAACACCGATAACGCTATTCAACCGGGATCAGGGATTGTTCCTTTGACACTGGATTCATCGACAGCCACAAAGCGTAAAACCCGTGTCGAAGCAATCGGAATTGAGAGTGTACGAAAAACAATAGACACGTTCGAGTCGCGAAAGCCAAATCTTTACTTGAGGTCAGATATTTTGATTAAATTTGATACTTTTGATTTTTTCGGCTACGATAGACGCGTTTATTTCTACCAAAGAATAAATGCAAAATTGTAGGAAATGTAGTGAAAATATAAAACAAACTTCTGTGTGGAAAAGAAACGAATGTCTTTATTTAATGAAATAGTTAATAATCAAATAGTGTGTGCGATACAAATGAGGTAGTCACGCGGCAAGGACTGGCAAAGAACTAAACTTTCTGCTCGGCATGGTCCTGTCCGTAACTGAAGAAAGTAGTATGAAGAGGATAGGAAACAGATGTCAACCTTTGCCTCTCATAAAGCCACTTTCAATGGGCTTACACTGCTGGATGGTCGAGTCGTTGTATTCCAACAAAAATTTTATTGGGTGATTAAAATCGCGAGCGTCAGATGTTGGCTGGCTATAGCAATCGGTAGTACCCGATGAGCGTCAGACATTGGATAGCTGTAGTCATCGTTGGTAGCAAAAAGGTTAACCTCTTGCGCTGGAATGACGCACGTCGAGAATTTTTTGTTCCAAATTACAACATTTTAGTTTTAACCTTCTAAGTACTAACGTCCGATACATCGACGGTCTCTCTCTTCTTGTTTTGAGTAGCTTCAGTCTTTGTTTGATTTGATTAACTTTGAAAATATTGGAACTACAATAATTTATATGAAAACGTGTAAAATTAAACTTCGCCTGGCGATTTAAATCCGTTCACTAGCGAAGGGGGATTTAAATACCCCGTAGTTAGAAGGTTAAGTATATTCAAACGTAACAAAACAAATGACAAGTTTAGCACTTCTTAATCATTTCTATCCAGTGATGTCATACCGACGAGTTCAAAAGAAGAAGAAAGCGACGAATTATTGAATACGGTTCGGTCACTCGTTATGGTCCGCGAACCAGTTGCCAGCGCAAGGCTTTAACGACCGATTGAAGATAAACATCTTTCTGCAATTAATAACGAGAAATGATTTTGTCTATTTCGACAAGGAAAAAGAAACTAACCGCAAGAAACGGCTGTTCGAAAACATAGTTTCCTAAATACGACAATACTCGCGACTTTGCCAATGGAATTCGCGCGATTCGATCAGCGACGCGTCGTCGAAATCGCAGCGGCTCGAAGGTGGGGTTAACGAGCCATCGGATGATCGACGTTTCGATCAAAGTGAAAGTTCTGTTAGACGCGTAATTGCCGGGCTCGGCGAGGCTCGAGGTCGCGAATCGAGAGCCCGTCTGAAAAGGTTTTCCCCGGTCGTTCGCCAACGGAGGCCTGGCTGGCGTCACTTGTTATCCAAGCGAAGCTTGGCTTCAACGCTGGCGTAACGTCTGCTTTGGGGGTTAGCTGCGCGACGGTGGAGAGAAACGGGTGAGGCGGAAAGACGCGAAGGAGGCGAGGAACGTGGAAGAGGAGAAGAAGAAGAAGCGAAAAGGGGAGAAATCTCCACTCGAGCCGGGGCTAACTAATGATGCTTCTCTTCACATGCCACACCTACCCTCCAGATTCATGTTGAAGCTTCAGACGTGCCTATACACGATGCGTGCGGAGAAGAGAGAGAGAGAGAGAGAGAAAGAGAGAGAGAGAGAGAGAGAAGAAAAGAAAAGTAGAAAAAAAGAAAGAAAGAGAGGAACGCGCAAGACATTCTGCACGTTCTTCGCTGCCACTTTATCCCTAGAACGTGACCGATCCCCCACGCAGGAAGCCTCATAATTCATCGCTCGTTTCCTGTAGCTCTCCTGTTTTCTTTATTTACTTTTCGTCTCTCTTTCTTTCTTTCTTTTTTTCTTTCTTCTTTTGGACGGAAGGGTGGTGCCTCTTTTTTTTTTTCCCTCCACGATCGCTCTCTCCGTATATCGACCTGTCATCCAGTCGATAAGTCTGCGCAGGCTGCTACGGAATAATTAATACACCGGCAGCTTGATCGCAAGCCGATAGCCTCGCGTAATCACGGCGAAGGTAAACGAAAGTACGATGAAAATTGGGTTCGCGATAACGCTCGTCTCGTCTCGTTTCGTCTCGAATCGACACTGTGCAGCCAACTCGTTTCATTTTTAATAACGCGCCAACTCGTACCGGAATTATTATTTAAGTTTCATCAACGTTATTACAGCCGCGTGGCGATTATTCCGCGGCGGCAGGGGTACAGTAAAACGGGGACGAATATTTAAATACGACGGACAGATGGACTCGTGCTAATTAGACCCGCGAAATAGTCGACACACCGTAATCGAGTAGGAACCGAGTGATACTTTCGTTCCGGTCTTTCGATCATATTTACGATCGAAAGTTTCGAAACTTACTCGATCAGTATCGTATTTCATGTATCTGGTCTGTTCGGCTCTGTCAAACAATATTAGCAAAGGATTAGCTGGACGCCAAACGATACGTCAAAGAGACGATATAACGTGAAAAATAAAAGGACGTTCGGTGAATATTCGGAGCCCACATTCATGCTGGAAATTTCGCGTACGGTGTTTAACGATATATACGCGTCGTACACGTCATACGTGAAAATTCGAACGGGACGGTGAATCGATGGCCAGCGGGTTTGTTTGCGATTCGTGCGTCTGCTCGCGCAGGGATTCCGCTTTAATGGAATAGAGAGGCGCTCGCAGGCAGTCGTTTATCGCGATCGGCGTTCCGAGAGATATTCCGAAACTGGCTGATGTTTACCTGGGCAGGGATCGCGCTGTGAGGTTCCAAGAGAAACCAAGTGAGAGAGAGAGAGAGAGAGAGAGAGAGAGAGAGAGAGAGAGAGAATCATGGAAAATTTCACGTTTCGCAGGAGTTGTTTAGGATTTCTAGGTAAACAGCGGTCGTGTATCGATGGCGGTTTTGTGTGAACGCGCATTATCTAAACAGTGATTGCAAATTATTATTAGCCCGGGCACACGGGTCCCGGAAACGATACACGCCGAGCGCAAGCATCGCGCAACTGTTGGCTCTCCATCGGCTTGCCAAAGATTTGTTTGCAACGATTGCTTCCCGTTTACGTGTGTATACAAGATATCGGTGCTCGCTGCGCGATGTTGCGATGTTTCCGCGTTTAGAGAAATTACGAAATTGCGCGGACGGGTCGTTTAATTTGTGGAAAATAATAACAGCAGCGGCTAGAGAAACTGATCCCGGGCTGGAGCGAAAATTTACGATACGTCTCGCTTCGTCCTTGTGGAACGAGGAATAATTCAGATTATCGGGCAAGACGGAAATATACTACGCCGGGAAGATAAAACAGAAGAATGGGAGAAGATTTTATCGTTGTTGATTCCATCGTTGTTGATTCCATCGGAATCTGCGAAGTTACTCGCGCGTTACCACGGCCAAGTATAATTTTCGCGAGAGTATCAACGGTCAGACTCTGTGATCATCGAGGCGTTTCCTCGATGGAATGCTTTCTCTCTCTCTCTCTCTCTCTCTCTCTCTCTGTTAAGTCTAATGCGATCGATCCGACTCGAATGACCAAATGTTAAGTCTAATTCGACCGTCTCGCGTTAGACTCGAACATCGCACTCATGTGTCCTGGAATTGAGTCCACTGCGAGCGATTCGTGAATCAACTGCTTGTGTACTCGAAGGACGACGCATGACAATGTGGGACCGAGTTACTTTAAATCGATTATTAATTGTTTTATATTAATTACGTATTCTACGACGCGTGTTGAGGAATGTCTCCAGTTCCCCGATGTTCTCGAGTTGATTATCTTTTCGTATTTGGTCGAAAACTTATTTATTTCCCCTTCCAGGAATCCTATCTGAGGAAAATTTGGCGAGAAAGTAAAACTCTTACTTTGCCAGAGTATCATCTGGACTTGTTCACCCCGAGGACCTACCGAACATGATAATTTCGTTCGTCATTAATAGTATCGTTGGGATGCAGACCTAATACTTGCATCCGATGTGTTATAGAATATAAAATTTCTAAAAACGTCTTCGTCTCATAAATTACAGTCGTTACTGGCTTTAACACACATACACACACACACACTCTCTCTCTCTCTTGACTCTTGATCTCATTCTTCTCAATTTCCATTCTATCGTCATATTTTACTCCTTTTCGTAATCAAGCGAATTCAAATTTTCCCGTTAACAAAGCGCTTGATTAAACTCCCCTCGGGCGAAGAACCGCGACGGCACGCAGCAAAGGAGGATCGTTTTTGAACGATCTGGCGAAAAGCGAACAGCTGTCGCGAGCCATTGGTCGGCCCGATTGCCTCACCCAGTAATAAAACCCGGCCCGACCGGTTGGATATAGAAATTTATGCTAAGCGCGCTTATATACTTACCAACTTAATAATGAAGTTCCTCGGGGTGTGCCCGGACCGTTTGCATATTCCTGAACAGTCGTTGCTCGCCGCTCCCGTTTCTTCGTCTCCCTCCCCGTTTCGAGTACATCGAATTAACCGAAAACTCCTCCTCGCAGCGATGCACAGCGATTTTCTCCGGGTAACGAGCAAACTTTTCTGAATTATCTGCGCGCTGGTCGTGGAAAATTTTCGGACCGGCGTTCGGCTGGTCACGTATCGCGAATCCAGCGGTATAATTCTATATCGTCAGAGCGCCAGCCAGTCAGCGTCGTGTCGTTAGTTGCACGATGCTCGAGCGGTAAACGGACGTGTGTGTGCACCATCTCGGAGATAAGAATCTGCACGTGATAGGCTCGTCGCGCGTTTGCGTTTCTCTGTCGCGGAAACGCCGTTTGCTCTGGCATCCATAGACGATTAAAATATCTTTCTCTTCAAATCTGAATCCGTTGCGTGCACAATCCTTCGAGTATGCATTCGTCGTGACATGGTGACACTGATCCAAATTCATAGGGCACCTTGTTTGGAGCTTTCTATGTAGTACAATTCCCGATTTTCTACGCTGGGTTGGAGCACATATCCATGCCATAACTCTATACGCACTCTTGGTCCTAACATTGTCATTAAGTTGTTCTGCTGAATTCGTATACCGTAAACAGAGAGAAAGAGCGTGTTGTTCGGTCAAAGAAAAAACCGACTGAGCGATTATCGGCCGTGATCGATCGACGTATCGCTAGCGTCGGGCCTTGTCGAAGCATCGAAACATGCGGGCGAGACACCGGGCTCGGATTTCGCGGAAACACACGCCGGAAGCGGAGGACGAGACACGCGCAGGAGGCAGGGGCACGAGCTAATGACGCGGTTCCCAGGGTCGATCCGCGAAAAACGTTTTTCGCTTTAATTACGACCGGCCGTCGCTTCCATTGCGAATTTTCGCGAACCCGTTTCGTTGTAATATTCATTAGCGCGTTATTGCGACGTTATTCCATGGTGCGTGCACGCGCCGCCGCGGTTCCAACCGTCGCTAATTATGCGAATATCTGTTAATGAAATCTTAATGAAACGAATGAGTTAAACGCGATTTCATTGACGCTGGCGTTGCCGCATTCGGATAGACACGAAGGTATAGACAAAGTGGTTTTACAAGTCGTCGGTTTCTTGGGAAGGGAAGTGAATTTAGGTGCCACGCCGGCGGTGGTGGGTGATTTGAAATTCTCGGTGAACGGGGACGAGATACGTACATCGGTGTTATCTGTCCCTTTACGGTACGCCACGTCGCAGGACGAACACCACTATCTCCGACCATAATTCTCCATTAAACGTCGGCCTGACGCTCGCCTCTCTTTCTTCTTATTTTTCCTTCCTCTTCTTTTTCTTCTTCTCCTTCTTTCGGTTATGTCCCCCCCTCCACCTCCGCCGTACCCATTCTTCTTCCAATTTTTATTCCTCTCACCTATCCCTCCTTCTTTCTGCCTTACCACGAAGGCAGAAACCTTTGTTCCCGCGTTCCTTTTTCAGCCGGCGGCTATTTATGACACGCCGTGGAAAACATTTCCCGTATATCATGGAACAAACTTACATGAACTCGTCCTGAGGGAGGAGGAGGTGCAACGGCAACAGGGGGATGGCTGTGTCTGCGCCGCGAAGTAACCCCCCGACTTCGCCTCTACGTGTGCACACGCCCGTGTATATATATGTATCTGTTTCGCCGACGATCTCGGAGGATGTATTTCCTTCCTCCCTCCCTCCCCCTCCCCCTCTTCCTTTCTTCCTTCCTTCCTTCCTTCCTTCCACGAGCCTTTCTTTTCCCTTCGTTAAATCTCCAGATATTGTCGCTATCAAATTTCCAAATAGCGTAATCCAATATTGGTTTCTTCTTTCTTTTTTTAACTCGTTTTATGTTCCACGTATCGTTTCCACGTCGCGGTTGTCCAATACACAGAGACAGCGCGTGTTCAACGAAAAAAAAGGCGATGATCCTCCCGTTAACACGTTCCGTGCCACGTGCGGAGTAAACGTGAACTATCCGTTCAAGTCATTTGGAATTTTCGTTGTAAAACGAAGAATTTTTGAGAGATTTTGTTATAAAGTTGTGTATTGACATCTTAATAACCAATGTACGTCGCGTTCTATCCTATTCTAGCGTATCCTATCCTAGGGAGTGACGATCGACTCTTAAAACTGTTAAGATCGACTACATTTGAGACAACGCTGTAAAATTTGTTATCAAAATAACTTTAAAGTAAATATTAGTTATTAATATTTAGTATTATTGTATACCATTATATAATTTATGCAATAAATTATTACTCTCTAATATTATTTATTATTATTTAAAACTGAAACAATAATACCAAAAATAGTTGGAACAAAGTGTTTCATTTTAAATTAATTTTGACGTCATTAGAAATAAGAAATCATACTTTAAAATTAAATTTATTGCTTCGTTCCGTAATGCATCTGAAACACTAGGCACTCTTCTTGATAATTATAGTTTTTGCACTATTATGAAAATTGTAAGATATACATCAGAAGCAAACTTATAGTAGTATTATAGTAAGGCAAAATTATAGTAGTATTATATACATTAGAAGCAAAGTTATAGTAGTATTATAGTAAGGCCCACACGGCCTTAAAAATCAAAAATTGGCCCAACACGGAACGTGTAAAAGAAGGATCTCATTTCGGTAATATACAGCCTGTCGGTCTTTAACTCAGCAGCCTGTTTTATTAAAAAACCTTCGTTGTTCACCGCCGCAGCTTCTTCCACGCTCCTTCAATTTCGTCCTCGTCTGCCGGAATATATTTCGCGTGCGTCGCGGGGAAAAACTTGCGCGAACTCATCTGGGAGCGGATGGTGGAGTCGAGGAAGCCCCCGTTGGAAGAGTGGCGGGATACCTGCTTCCGTGAATACCCTGTTCCTTCCGCATTGTCCAAAATTTCGCTCCGAGAGATTCTTCCATCGTGGAGGATCGAGTTCGTTGAAAAGGGAGACAGATATTTGTCGATTGTCCATGACTTATCACACGGTCAGAAATTGCTTTTCTCTTGAGAAATGAAATTTAGCTTTCCTCGAAGTTTACGCATTGGATTTTAGATGATAGGCATTTTAGGTTTTGCACTTTGCTGTCCCGTCGCGGAGTCCAGCTAACGAAAAACGAAATCATGGACAGAAATGATCTGTCCAATCAGTGTTTTTTTTTTTTTTTTTTTTTTTTTTTTTAGTTCAGTTTTTTTTCGGTGACAAATATTCCGCCATAAACATCAGAGGTTTTAACAAGGGTCACGCGACGATGATGTAACGATTTTCACGTCCAATTTAAGCCCTTTGAAATTTTCTACAAAGTTAATCAAATTGCCATGCATAACGGAAAACCCTTGTTTCCCTTTCAAAAGACACGGAGCTTTGAAGGCGTAAAGGTCAAAGAAAAAAAAAAAAAAAAAAAAAGGAGGAAAGAAGAAAACGAAGTCTTGAAACGCAAAATTTAACGACGTTCCAAATAGCGCGTGTAACAGAGAGCATCGTACGTGCGTCGTACAGGTTGCCCAGGGAATGCATAGGAAAGTAGAATTTATTAAAATAGCATGCCGCGGAGTATCAATAAACAACCGCATTGCGCCCGTAATTTCTTTACGGTCCAGGTATTCCTGGTGGAAGAGATAGAGCGAGGTCATAAAATTAGTCAAGCTTGAAAGTACACGGGGTTCTGATCGTAATTGAAATTTGTGATAATTCGGGGAAAGATAAGGCAGCGAGGTCTTGCCAGGACTGCAAGCCTGTTACCGATTCTTCCTTTACAGTCGAGTTAAAACCGAAAGAAATTTAGACAAAGTGTGAAGTCAATTAATATATCTTCTTAAATATTGATTTATAAATATCGATCGATGAACTTGATATCAAGCGTGAAATCAAAAAAATTTGACTTGAATCATGCTTGTCTAAATCACGTACGATGACTGCAATTGAAATGATCAATATTTTTACTCAATGCTTTGATCCTTTGCACTCGACTTCTGAGGTGGCTTAAATCTTCCTCTTTTTATAATTTGCTGATAATGATGCGACGTATAATAGTATAATGTAGTATAATATCTCGCTAGACATCTAAAGTGAAAGTTATAATAACGACGTAGGAAGAACAAAAGAATTTCCGAAAGAAGAAATTTCTAAAGACAGTCCTGAGTCAATTGACATTCAGTGATTCACATAAACCGATCTTTATAAAACCAGTGGAGGATATTATTTTTCTAGGGATTGAAACTATGTGTTATTAACTCTTTTATATTTGTTTCTAGCAAGCCTGCAATGCACGTTGACGATTGCTTTAAATTATATGTTAGAATTACACGTTACAAAGATATAGTCAACAAAATTTCACGTCGAATACCATTTGAATAGTATTATTTTCAATTCTATGTCATTCGAAGCGATGCTTCGTAAATAAATTACTGGCAGTTGATAGAAGAAAAGGATTAATTTACAATCTCGCCCGTGTTTCTTCCATTGTAATTTCAACCTTGATAATGCGCGCTATCATTAAAGGATATATTTATGCGATCGCTTTTCTGGTTTCCTTGCTTGCAGAGATACGCAGCACCATGCATCCGATGATAAACGAGAAGGTGGTGTATATGTCGGCGCGGTTGAAAGACACCATTGTGATACCGTGCGTCGCGTATGGCAATCCAACCCCTACCAACAGGTAAGAACGTCACCAGATACGTACGAATTTGTAGCATGCGCCTGTAGCCTCGTAAAGTTTAGGACCGATAGCAGCGTGCGAAATTTCTCCTCCACCTTCAGCGCCGTGCGCCGACACGATGACTGATCCTCGAGATTTCGCGAGATTCCATCGCGTGACGTGGTGGAAAAATCTATCGATTTGAATCGAATCGGTTTGCGACCCGATTTTTTTTTTTTTTTTTCTTATTTGGCGTATGGAGGTCGTCGAGCGTGAATCGCCACACTTTTCACAGCACGTTGTTTCACTTCATCTTGATCACGCGGAGCATCTCCGGGTCGCTTTTACCGAGAACGAGCCGGCCGCAAGAAACGAGTTATCGATCCCTTTGTCCAACGAAAATGCAGTTTCGCCGCCGCAAACTCCGTTTAATTCTCTGTTTCCTCAATCGGAAACCAGCCTTCTGTCCCGCCCCCTTCTTCTCTCGACGTCACGGCGAAAAGTGTGTCGCGTCCGTCAAAGAGGAAGGGAAAGAAGCGAAGACAGTTTCAAAGAGGACGGCAAATAGAAAGTGCATCGGGCGTGCTGTTTTCGGCCGGCCATTAAAGTCGAAAAATAAGCCAGCGAATGTATTCTTCCGCCTTTCCAAGCAAAGACGCACGGACGAGGAAAATAAAGAAAGAAAAGTCTACCTCTAACGGCTTGAATACACCGTTTTTCCCATTCGATGAAGCAACAGCTCTCTCTACGGGGGAAGGAAAGAGAGCTCTCCGCCGAGAGCGGGTCGTTCCGTAATTGCTTGACTTTCGCGGAACAGTCCTCGAGTACGATTCACTTACGTGGCAAACAGTTTCCCGATACAACGCGGAGGATAGATAGAGGGGGAGGAGGAGGGTTGGTGGAGGCGCGGTAAATGGGCGGCGGGTTCGAACGCGCGTATATATCAGGGGAAATTTAATTGGCTCGATACGGCGAGAAGGGGAGCCTTTCTTTTGTTTTTTTTCTTTCTTTTTTTCGTGCAGGTGAAATATATATATATATTTTTTTTTTTTTTGATCGACGAAACTTCCGCGCTCGATTTCCTTCTCGAGTGTCTCGCGAGGTGGTGCTCTCTCGGCACGTTCCGTGCCACGACTTTCGACTGGCGTTTCACGCCAGCTTCCGTTCCCATCAAATTGGTTTCCATTCGTTCCCTACCACCCGAGTCGAGTGCCCGTGTAAACGGATGTTCCGCCACGCAATTAACCGGTAAACGACCATTTACTTTTCGTCGCGGCTGACGCCTCGGCGCGAAGTAATCTACTACCAGCCAAGGAGCACAACGCGAGGCTGTAGCTGCTCTAGGGTAAATTGAAGATGGCTCTTAGGATTAATAAGACATCCGGTCGCGTCGCGGAATTATCGTCGAATCTCCGGTTCCCCCGGCCTCCGGTTCAGGCTTGTGACAGCCTCAACTGCCGTTAAATTCCGTTAAATCGTTGACGATAATTCTCGGGAGGAGGAGCGGGGGGCGAAACAAACGCGGTTCCAGCCACGAAGTCACGAACGAGGAGGATTATAACGAGCGCGTTATTGAAATGTAAAAATTTCAATCTCGCTTGACGCCCAGTTTTCCATATTTCCTCTCCTCTCTCTCGGTTTTACTTCTTCCTTTCTCTCTCTGTCTCTCTCTCTCTTTTTTTGTTATTTTAGAACGTAGACCAGGTTGGATAAGCGACGAATTTATTTTGCGAGGAATTTTGTCCCTTCCTCGCGAGTGGATAAGCTGGACGCGTTGCTTTTCATCGCTGGAATCGCGGTCAACGTTGCATTTTCGAGATTTCATGATTTCGGTTTGGACGAGGGCACGAAAGGGCGGTCGAAAGTAGGAACGATAATAATGACGCGGATGGAAAATGGCGCGGAACGAACGAATAATCCGCACGTTGGCTCCGGTATTCTCGTATTTTTCTTGTATTAATGCTAATTTCATACATAGCCGCGCTACATCGTACGTAGCTGAGGCATTTCCATGGAGAGAAGGTGAAACACGGGCTGCTGCTCGCGCGAGTTCTGTGTTATTACGTGAGAAAGGGGGAGAGAAGGCAGAGGAGACGGACATTACGAGACGGCGAGGAAAGCGTTTCCCTTTGACGAGTGGAATTATCTCTCGCGGATCGGACAGAGACTCTTTCGCGAAAGACTATTTAGCATAGTCAAATAGACCGAAGCTGAAAAGAAAGGAAACAGAGGCGTCAAGTGGACCGGATGAGAATTGTTCGTTCGTTCGTTCGTTCGGTTATTCGGTCGATATCGACGAAGTTACTTCCGTAGGCGTTTCACGAGTTATGAACTCTATCAACGAAACTTGGTCTCATCTTCCCTCGGCCACCGGCGATGGCCAATAAACTCGAGTGAGAAGCAAAACGATCCGGCAATCGGGCCAGTGAATTTGCGCCGTGAGATCAAGCTCTGGCGAGCGAATGGAACGCGATCGCGGCCTCGTAAACCATGAGATAGTTCCGATGAGTTTCGTTGCATACGGTTTCTTCGGATTGTCTAGTGCTTATGAAAATAAAGAGAAAAATGGTAGGACAATGTTATGGAAAAATATTGGGAAAGGTACAAAAGGACTGCGTATTAGGATGTTAATGTATTTATTATTCGATTGAGCGATTCCGCTTGGAGCGAAAACGAACAGATGGAATGAAAAAGAAGAAACCTCTTTAATAGGTGCTCGCTCGTGCTGCGCCGATCGCCGAGGTTATTAAACGACCCGACTCGTCCTTTTTCCACCGTGACAAGAACAGAAAGATCTGTCGGCGTCCCGTTGAATATTACATAATCAACAGTTGACGCTCTTTCGTCGTTCATCTTTCATATCGTCTGACTGTTCTCGCAGACGGTTGCCAGAAGTTTATTCGCAGAGAGGGTTTATCTCGCGATGAAATCGAGTCTGTGACGCGATCGCCCTCCATCGATCAATGACGCGAAAGTTCACATAACGAGGAGTAGAAATAATTCGGGACGCCTTGCCGGCAATTTCCTGTCACGGATGTTTGACAGGCGTAATTAATTCCGTTGCTTCCACGGAACTGCGAGCATCTCGATCGATAATCACGGGCAACGACGCGACGCGACGCGACGCGACGCAACGCAGCGTGGCGCTTCCTTTCGAGGAACCTCCGTGACCCCGTGATTAATCGATTACGTAAAAATCACGGGGATAGAGGCGGGACGAGAGCGTGGTGCAGGATGCGCGGCCGCGCATTCAGGTGCACGCGCGTGTACCGTGGGATGCTGGCGATGCAGCAAGGTGAGGCTGTTCCACGGCACATAGACGCGGGGGAGTGTATGGGTAGCGCAAACAAACCGACCGCTGATTACAGAGACTGCTTCTGACAGCCCATCAAATATTCCGCATTTACGTGTACGTCGACGTCACTGAGTATTCCGTGGCTGTGTTCATCGTCTCCTTCTCTCTGTCCCATCTTTGGTCCTGCTGTGTCGGTCGCTCTCGCGTACATACACACACAGACACACACGCACACTCTCCTCTGCCTCTTCCGCTGCCAGACTCAGTTGACGGAGGAGAGTACGCAGCAGACGAACTAGCAAGAGAGAGAGAGAGAGTAATCGCGCGGCAAAGGATAAGCAAAAGGATCAGAGGAAGATGGGAAAAGCGACGTGGAGGATGAGAAGGCAAGAGGGTTTGCCAACGTGGCACAGCTTCCATCTCTGTCCTTCTCTCACGCTCCTTCCTACCTTCCTATCCTATCTCCTTCCCTCGCCAATTTCCCTCCGTAAATTCGATTATCTATAGATATACTCTTCGTCGTCGACCTCTCTTCCGCTTTTCCCTCTTTCCCCTCTTCCGCTGCCGTCTACTACACCGACGACGACTCTTCAACCTCATCGGCGTCCTTTTGCCACCTCCCACCTTGTCCTGCTTCCTCTTTCTCTCTCTCTCTCTCTCTCTCTCTCTCTCCTTGCATCTGATGTTGCTTTCGCGAAACTCCGCCGAAGACGGAGAAAGACAGAGGCCAATCACGAAGGCCACTGCGAGAGGATGCGAGATCATTTTTGGAACAACTACTTTAAGGGACCTCGAGGGACGTTGTCTTAGCTCCGAGATTGCGGACGGTAAAATATTCGACGCTGGGGACTCGGGCCCCGTGGAGGAAAATAGATCCTGCCCTGGATCCCCTCGGTGAGACTTTGCCAAGCAATCAGTCGTCGGACGTCTCCTCTCTGGACAAGCCTCCTCAGCGAGATCACGTTCGACTTCACGTTTCGAAGAATTCACCAGCTGTCAATCTCTTTATACAGTGTCAATTCGCCTTGTTTTCACGAGGTAGTAGCACCGAAAGCTCGGCAACCCAACGTGGTTGGTTTGGTGCAGGTGCAAAAGTAAGTTTCCAAGAATAATATTTATCAGGGGTGGGGGAGGGACGCGAAGGCAAATGGTCGAATCGTGGCTGCTTAAGGGTGCAAAATCAATAGCGACCGCGACGAAAACTTTATTTTCCAAGCTCCGTTCGGTAAATATTGATGCTTCGCTCGCGCGCGCGTTTCGATGTAACGCAAATGTTTCCCTCCGTTTGCACGTTGCCGCTGTTGCTGTTGCTGCTTCGTCAAGTGAACAGCGTGGCGATTATTTTTGAAAGTGTCGCGAAAATTAGGATCCCGGGGTCCTAATCCATATCGTTAAATAATTCAATGGACGATTCGCGCCGGCGACTATTCTCGTCTATTTATCGACCAGTTCAACTTCGGTTTTACGCGGTGCTCTGACACGGGGTCAAAGGTCGTGCGTGCCCGCGAAAGATCGATTCAATTATTCCGTGTCTGCAGAGACGCTTTAAAAGCAGCACGAAACGTTTCCGCGTTCCCAGCCACGTTTTAGGGAATTTGCATACGCCTCGCACGCGAAAACGAACGAACGAACGAACTGTACGTACGTACGTAAACGCGAGCCGTTCGACTTCTTTATTTAAAGATCCGCCGTGGGTATTAACGATTTTCGTCTGTATCCACTGTACGGCAGAGGCGCAGTTTATCCGGCTGCTTGTTCAAGCGGGAGTGTTTTGAAAACGTGCCAGTACATCGAGGCGCGTTGCATACGCTCTCTCTCGTCTGTGCGAGGGTTTCTGTCGAATACAAAAA
>NW_025110156.1:0-70876 GCF_011392965.1 Frieseomelitta varia
AAAAAAAAAAAAAAAAAAAAAAAAAAAAATGCCAAAATTGAAAGAAAAGTGAGGACAAATGAAAGCATTCGATTGAACGGAACCTGAAATACATTTCACACTGAAATACGGTATATAAGTACGCTCGGTGCTTGGCAATTTCAACTCCTACCTACTACCGGCTTTCTCTAGAGTTCTTCGGTACACTCGAGAACCAGTTTCTCCTTGGCGAAACGATTGTAGAAAAATGGTTAATTAACTCGTGACACGGCACCAGCTTGCGAATATAGCTACGATCGCGATTCATCTGCCCGCTGTTTAATCCCGTTATTACGAGATCCCCTTGTGATTCTTTACGATGATTCATTGATTCATCGTCCATCGTCCAGTTCCAACTGGCTTCTAGTACGCACGTCTGTAATTATTCGAAGATTTATCTAGGACACGGTCGAAATAAGTAGCTAGTCTGCTATTGTTTCTTGTTAATTGTTTTATTTATAAATTGTTTTCTTATTCTATCATTATTTTATGCGTCGGTATGGGGGGATGATTGCTCACAAAAAAAAATAGAAAAAGAATATAGAATAAAATTTTTTGATATGGGGCTTAGGTTGCCGAGAAAATTTTGATTGTGAAGATTCATCAAGTATACTTTTTAGAACGTTTTTTCTAAAAAAAAATATATATAATATTAATCGCGTTAATTATCCAATTATCTGTGATTTCTTCGATTTTCCAGCAAGTATCTCGGGAGCTTCAATTTTATTGCGAAATAATGCTCTATTATTCACGAGTCACGACAGATAATATCCACGTTCAACGGAAGAAGTGTTACTTCCTTGTGCCGTTAGTTTTTTGTTCGATTTCAGCGGTCAGTACGGAGCGGTGATTTTCTCGTTGATCGATTGTCCTGTAATCTACCGTGAAACTCGCAATCAGACGCGTCGAATTCATTAATTCCACGAATAAATCGAGGAAAAAACAATTCCTCTCGGTTTCGATCGTCTGCACGCGTTCCGTTGAAACCTTGAAACGATCATTTTTGCACGACGTTTCGTCGATTGTGTACACCTTCGGGCATGTTTCACTATAGTCTGTGACGCTGGATGTAACACGAAATGCCGTTTCCTTCGCGGTTTTTATTTATCATTTTGTTGCTTGTATTTATCGTCGCATTTGTCATGTTTTAATTTTCATTAGTTTTTTTCGTAATTAATATACAATTCGTTTTTCGACATCATTCCCTGTCTCTGTCGACTCCACTTAGTATTTCATTGTCTTTATTTTATTATTTTTATTAGTTTTCACGATTCGGTATCATTTTGTATCCTAATGATTGTCGCTTTTTGATTACTATTTTGCTTACTATTTTTATTAGTTTCTATAGTTCTGTGTTATTCTATTTTCCACATTTCTTTAGAAATTGTCTTTCAGTTTCGAAATTAAATTGTAATCACTTACGTAATTTTCTTTCGTGAAAATTTATAATTGTAATTAATTATAACACATTGTTATAATTATTATATTATAATATCAGAACCATTGGTTCGTCATATGTATTTAAGTATCATATATTCAAATGATGTATGATGAAAATCAATATTAATTTTTACAAGCATATATTCTTAATAATTATAAATAATAAATGAGAATAATAATAACAAATACTAATAATAATAAATGAGAATTATAAGTCGAAACAAAAATTATAAGAAGAGAGGTGATTTGATAGTTTTAGTATTAAATAGATATTGGCAAATAACGGTCAAAATTAATAACAATTTATTATTTTTTCTATATATACGGATAAGGTCAACAACTGAGATAATTTTTAAAAGACGTATAGAGATGTTTGAACACCGCAATGGTCATCAGCAGTATTTTCATTTCTCAAAATCGGTAGTTTGACCGGAAGCCCTAGGCATAAATTAGGTGAAATTTGACCTAAAAAAATTGCTAAAAGGTCGAGTTGGGAGTCACGCGACACGTATCTTGACGCAGATAGTATTGTTTTTCCTTACGAGTTCCAGCTGTTCCCAAGAACCTTGTAAAAGAAAGCGGAGGATGCAGAAAGTATCCTCCCTCTTCTTTTTTTTCTTTCTTACAATTAGTTTTGAAATATCATTGGAAATATTTCCAATAATCTATGAAATTTTCAAGCATCAGTATGCATCGTAATTAATTAATATGTATATTAATATATTAGATCACATTAATATATCTTTTGTAATAATAAAATTTGTAATAAAAAGAAGAAATAAAATTTGTAATAGTAATTTTTTAATAGACCATTTAAAAGAACATTTAAATTTTCTAACAAAACAGTTTTAAGAAGTTTCAAAAATTCTAGAAATTATGAGAAGTATAAAAATTTAAGGAAGATTCTATAAAACTTCGAAAATTCCGAAAAGTTTCCAAAAGTTCCGAATGCTTCAAAACTACAAAATTTTCACAGAGGCACTAAGATATTGGAGATTTTAAAAATTTTAGAAGCAATAAACACGTTTCATTAAAAAAAAAGGACTGTAATATGTTCTTCCAATAATTTTCAAAATTCCTAAAAGTGGGATGTTGGAAATCTTAAAATTCCAAAAGTTCTACGAACATTTTGGATTTAAAAAGTTAAAGATCCAGCAGAAACTAATGGAAAGATTCGAAAATCTCAAAGACAACGTGACGATCTAAACACGAAGATATTAAAAGCGTTTGTTTAAAGAGAGACCGTTCTTCGGAGGTTCTACGCGCTTTTTTTCGAGATGAGAAAAAGACGATTTCGTTCCAGTCTGAGAAAAAGACGAAATCGGTTCCAGTCTATCCTATCAATTAGTACGCGTCAGAAGACGGGAACAGCTGATACAAAGCTCCTCGGAAGCGACGTCGGCGGTTCGTCGTTGTCACTGATCGAAAACACCTTAAATCTACGGCTTCCCATACAGAGTCGGTGGAAACAAATTAGTCGCCAGTATAAATAGTAACGTGGCGATGGCTTGGAATGCGTGACAGTGATTCACATCGAGCCAATACGCCAAGTACGTACGTCACTCGTATATGATGACTTCAAAGAGCAAAATTCAGTGCTCTCCCGATAAAGGTATAATCTTATGTACTTAATATATCTATCATTTGATATCTTTGTGAATTAAAATTGAAGAAATTGAAGAGAACAAGAAATGAAAAGAAAAGGGAGAGAAGTTTAGAATATCGTACATGTTTCAAGATATAAATCGGTCTGTTTTTATTTAATTTTATTTAGTTTATTTCGCGGCATGTTCAACATTACAATTCATTTATTATAAATAATGCTTTTCAAGAAACATAAGAACCGTTTTCAAAAAATAATTGACGATCTTCAACGCATTTCGAAATTTTCGATATAAAATTTCAAAATAAAGAATATTTGAACTATGGATATTATATTATTTCAACGCTTACTTTGGCGCTAAAATATTTTTATAGAATAAATTGTAACTTTTCATTCGTTTCAACGTAGATTAGTGTAGAAATGAATATTTCAAAGAATATTGTTTCAAATATTTTTTCAGTTCGAGCGTCGTAAAATATCGTATTTAAAATATATCTTCTAAGAAGTGCCTTTGATACATAAATTCTAGGAATCTTGCTTACAACTAGCGCCACTATGCACCTTAACTTCTCTTCAATCTCACGATTCGATGCTATATTCTAGTCACACATGCAGTGGCTCCCCAAACTATGTGTTTCTTGTATCGCGTGTGTGTCATATAAAATATTTTGAAATTTCGTTAACACTATAACGAAACACAATTACTACGATTAGACTGAACAAATATCAAAATGCATATAAATATAATATAAACTGTGAGACATTTAATGCTCATGAAAATACTTCAAAATTTACAAGAATTATTTATGAATACATTACATTTATTGCAAAAATATTTTGAAATTACATAATAACACGCGTATTTATAAAATGTGATTCGTGCTGGAATACTTTCGTGAACGTCAACATTCTTGCGTTAAATTTTTTCTATGATCTCGGTATTTCAGATTTGATCAATTCCATTGTAACAGTTGTATCTCACTAAAATTTCAAAATAATAAAATTTAATTAATAGAATTTAATTAAACTAATAAAATTACAATTTAATTAATAAAATTTAATTAAAATAATAAAATTACAATTTAATTAATAAAATTTAATTAAAATAACAAAATTACAATTTAATTAAAATATTAAAATTACAATTTAATTGATAAAATTTAATTAAAATAATAAAATTACAATTTAATTAAAATAATAAAATTACAATTTAATTAATAAAATTTAACTAAAATAATAAAATTACTATTTCGAAATATTTTATATAACACGCGCGTGATATATTAGTATATTCACAAAAACGTCTGTTCGAGTAGTTTCGTGAACAGTTATATTCCCACGAATTTTTCTCCACGAATTCACCGAACGGTAGTTGGAGGAGCGTCAGAAAAATCGTTCGAAGAACTCATAAGGGAGAAGAGCGACTTGGAGGAAGGAAAATCTTTCAGTAGGACAGTTCGTGGCTGTTCGACTGTCATCGAGCCAGAACCATGAATTGTCTCACGCTCATGGAATACACGTTGCTCGTCTCTTCCCGCGGCTTCCTACTCGGATTCTTATTTTTCCAAGGGACTAGAATGGTTTTGCTCGGAATTTATATATCCACCGACTCTTATTTAAAATAAATCTCGAGGTTCGGATATTTTGGATTTTCGATCATCTATATTATATCATATTGTAACGTAGTGTATATTATGAAAATTTTAAAATTTTAAAAATAGAAATATCATGGTAGCAAGTAAAATTGTGAATAATTTATACAATATCTATAATTGGCGAAATTGCTGTAATCAACTTAGAAGTTGGGAATTTTTGGTTTAATTCTTAACTGGAGCCATCAAAAACTATGACACCTTAGAGTTAAATTAATTAATTGTTGAACGAAAATTGGAGTTAAATTAATAATTGTCAACTTTTTAGAAGTTTAGAATATTTAGTTAAATTCTTAACTGTTATCAGCCTTTAAAAACTATAACAATTTAGAGTTTTTAAATTAATCAATGGTTAAATAAAAAATTTAAATTTAGAGTTAAGTTAATAATTGTTTTAACAATTAGTAATTTCTAATTAATAATCAATCAATCGATAAACGAGAATATAAATTTAGAGTTACATTAATAATTGCTAAAAATATTGTTAGAGTGTCTGAATTAGAATTTTAAAACGTTGGAATTCAGAATTTTTGACATTTTTGACTTTGGAATTTTTACGATAGTTTGATCAAACACTCTTTTTACAATATTACTACGAATTATAGAACTGATTCGACAAAGATAAGTTGTACAATTTACAAAGATATAATAGTTAGAATTCTGAATTTAGTTTCGATAAAGAAATACGTTGAATACAAATTGTGTATTATATTTTGAATCATTTTATATAATAAGATGAATGAAGAACTCAAAATTCTTCGCTATTTCAGCGAAGAAACTGTTTAAAAAATTGCATTCCGTAAAATTACTGCTTTTCCTTTTTTTGTTTTTCAATGAAATATTTATTAATCGAGATTTCATTGAAATCCGCGAAATAGATTATTCAACAATCGAATCGTAGTTAGAACATTCGGAACGCCGGAAGTTTTCCAAGAGGATGAAAGACGATAGACTAATTCTGACGTCTTTAGGCCGGGAATTGTTTCGATTCTATATTTAAAAGGATAAACATTGGAATTTTGTAATGGTTCAGCCAACTGAAAATAACCGGAAATTCGATTCAATTTCCTCCAGTGGTGAATGAGCACAGTCGAATTGCGCCGCTCGGTATCCATTTCTGTGAATTTGCTGAAAACTAATCGCGTGTTATGCTCGCTCGAACGATCGAAATCAAACAACCACTGAACGATGTTTTCTGGATTCCGGGATATTTCGGGAAACTTAAATAGAAGAAAAATTTCGTTTACGAAAGTAAGTACTTCCGTGAATATTTATCCGAATGTGAGTTTCTCAGTTTCTACAAGAAAAAGAAAAAAAAAAAGAAAAAGAAAATGACCTTGCAACGTGATGAATTTTTACGAGGGTAAGTATTAAACTGGTAATCACGTTTGAAAAAATTGACTTTTTGGAGATTTCTTTCTAAGGAAACCATGAAACACTTTGGTATGCAGTTTTCGCACACAGATTTAGTCATACTTAAAGAGTAATTACAATTTCTTTTTAACGAAATTAATGAAAGTTGTGGAAATTATATAGCCCTAGGTAACTATGTTTTTAAAAACGGCTGACACCGGTCCATCTGGTTATTTGAAATGAAAAAACCAAAAAGCATCTTAAATATGGCTATAGCATGAACCACTGAAACAGCAAAATTTCGAAAATTAAGAAAATGGCAATATTTTGAAGTTCAAATATCGATTTTCCTTGTGCTTTTTGGTGGTAAAAAAAAGAAAAAAATAGAAAAAAACATCAGATTTTGAAATCTGTGATTGATGCAATAAAGGTACATCCGGTGAAGATCTCCTCCAAATTTCAAGTCAATCGGCTAACTAAAACGTGAGATACCTCGTCAGCCAGTTTAAAAAATATGGATTTGAAGAAAACACATTTGAAGTTCTTGTTACTCGTTGTACAAAGATATTTATACTTACAATCAATCGAGCAGTATAAAAATATTATAAAATTACAAAATATTGTAGTAAAAAAATATTATAGTATTATAAAAAATATTATAAAATAATAATAACATAAAAATAAATAATAATATTATAAAATAAAATATTTTTTGAGAAAAACACGTTTGAAGTTTTTGTTACCCATTGTACAAAAATATCCATATTTACTTGCGAGCAGTAAACCGTTTCCTTCAAATATCTATAACTTTGCTAATTTTACGAATTCAGATAAATCCTTTTACATTTTCGTAGGCATATACTTTGAGAAGATGTGAAAAATAAAATTGATTTTTTTTAAGCCGGATTAGTAGAATACGTTAAATTACAAGGTATTACGGAGTGTAAGAAATTATTCGTCGCAGAGAGTGATTATTATCACAGCGATGATTCTACACGTCTGGTCTCGATTTTCAAGGTCAAATTTTTCTCTTCTATCATCGCATCGTGAAAAACAAATATTTTGAAAGAACCAATATGGCGTTAGAAATGAATAATTCTCGTGAAATATGATGTTGCAATTCCAACTTACCGACGATTGAAATATAAAGAATTTTTATAGAGACTGTCGAGCTGCATCGACTAGTGGATAAAAAGATGCGTCGCTCTATTTAAAAAAAACTGGAGATGAGCTCGAAATCTCCGAAATCCAGCTGTAAAAAAAAAAAAAGGAAAAAAAAACTATTGCCGTTACATCGTGACAATCTTTGTGTCGAACGATTTTTGTTAATAAAGTTCCCTCGTACTTTCAAAAGTAACGGAGGTGCTCAAGGTGATCGAGTTGTGTTCTTCACCCTGTATGTAACAGGCTGGCTCATCGGCGCGAGTTGCAGCATGTTACCAAGGCAGAGGACGTTGCATCTGAGTATAAAAGAAAAGCAAATTTCAAATGAGAATTGGCAGTGAGAACGGTTGGAAATTTATTTTTTCACGAGAAACGCTTCATTTTCGACCCATTGCCCATCGCTGGTCTAGACGAGTAGAACACGATAAAAAGTTTCAACCGTGAAAATCAAGGTCGGAACGAATTTCGCAAATTCTCTTTTTTAATAGATCTCCTAATCGATTCACACGCGTAGAATCAGGTTGTGCTCGTCGCGATAAGCGATTTCAACCCTGTACGGTAATACCGTGATTACATTCGCAAAATTGCACGATCGAGTTTTCAGTTTGAATTGAAACCTGAAATTCTCTCTGTATGTAATTCTGTTAATCGTAACTTCTTATTCCGCAACTTGCAATTATCTTCGTTCGAATTCTGCCTTGGTACTGATTTTATTCGTTTCGTTTCTTATTCGACGACTTTGAAGGTAATTCGTAAAAAAACATTTGTAAAAATTAATTCACATAATCGGTAAACGTTCAGTTGACTTTAAGTAAAAGAAATATATTAAAATAAAATATAAGAATAAAATTTATATATATAAATTTATAAATATATATAAAATAAGATAGTAACGTAAGGTAATAAAAATAATAATTGTAAAAATAATAATAGTAATCCACAGATTAGTAAGAATTAAACACAAAGATACATTGAAATGATGAAAGAATAAATATAAATAAAAATATAAGAATAGAGGTCGAGTTCGTTGTCGTGTTCGATTTCTCGTTACGAAATTACAACAGTTTGAGCATCGTCGATTTTTTCGAAATGTCGGTTATTATTTAGTGTATGTATGTACATGTACATGCTCGTAAAGATGCTCGTGAAGATAACAAAAGTTATCAGCATCTCTTCCAGCATCGAAAAATAAATGAAGATTTCCGAGCAGGATAGACAGATGCCGAAGGGATACAGGTTGTTTTCCGAAGAGAACATTTCACTCTTTCGTGAAATGGAAAGCCGAGATAAAGTTAACGCGAAACCGAATGTTAAAAACGATTATCGAGGATGGGAGACGTGAAGTGGCCACTTTCGACGTTGTGTCTGTTAAATACACGCATACATACGTATATTTCCACTATGGGCTTCTTTTTTCCCAATGGGCTTTCAAGTGGTCCAACATCCGCTGTTAATTGCATCCCGCGACCGATTCAAGGAACGTGCTGTACAAGTGAATTCCTCTCAACTTTTGCAACGTCTATCTGCATTCCGATCACACAGCGTAAAATAGGTTCCGACGATTTTCACTCGGCGACTCGAGTAAATTTTTCAGATCAGATCGTTCCGTTTCATCCGTTAGGTTGTATGTCCGAAACGGCGGACTTTATAAATCGAATAATTTCGTTAATTTATTCGCTTGTTAATTTCGTTAATTTTGCGATTTGAGAAAATTTCATCAAGAAATTTTGTAAAATTAGTAGACAGATTATTTACGAGTTGTTACATTGACTGTGAGAGAACATCCAAAATAGAGTTCTGAAATAAAGTATTCATAATTATTAAATTTCATTTTTTTATTTGCATATAAAATTGTTAAAAAATATTATGACAATGTTATACATTTACATATGTTGTAATTATATAATAATATTACATAAATATTACATATATAATAATATTTATAAACTTAATATTAATAATATTTGTAAATTTTTTTTTATTATTTCCATATATATTTTTCTTCAACAAGACATTTATTATTTAATATCTTTATTAATATCTTTATCATTATGATTAAGATTTCTTTATTTATCAAATATTTAATTATCCAATTAATTTTTTAAAAAATTAGTTTCATTAAATTCTCCTAAATTTCTTATACATTTTATAGTAATTATTGAATTAATTAGATTAATTATTCGACCTTGAACTTTATCAATTTGATTATCATCAAATTTGATTTCTGGACATTTAATTTTAATTTTATTAAGAAATTTTATAATAAATTGTATTATTTTTTTACCATTTTCTATAATTATTCAAAATATATTATTAATTTTAGAAATTTTTACATCAATTGTTCAAGCATATGTTCTTTCAATTTTATTAACATTATATTTCATTTTTTTATTTGCATATAAAATTGTTAAAGAATATTGCGTGATAATATTATACATTTACATATGTTGTAATTATATTATAATATTACATAAATATTACATGTATAATAATATTACATAAAGTAATACTCTACATGATCTGTATTAAGTAATATTTATTAGACTCGATTTCGATATTCAACATGATCGGTATTTTATTAACTGCTTTGCAATAAAGAAGAAAATAAATATTATTTACTCTGGAATGTTTTAATAAATAACTGTTAAAACAACTAATGTTAATATTAACTAAGTAATGTTAATATTAACTCCACAGAATAAAATTTAGGAAAGATATTCGTTCGTCGGGAAATTAACTATCGTACTGAATATATCTTCAATTTCGATTCGACTTTCACGTAATACTCCCGCGTCGAGTGAAATTCCACGAAACAGTCGGAGAAGGAAAAACAAAGACAAAAAGAAACCAAAAAGAAGAAAAGAAGAAGAAGACACGGGAAAAGAAAAACGATTATTATCGAAAGAGACAGAGAATGAAGTCTCACGGATGCATAGACATGGCCTAATCAACGCGATTGAGAATAATTAACAAGGGAACCAGTTTCCAGTCTTAACTCGTGGTCTTAATTACAAATGCCTCGCCTGTTTTCGCTCGTGGACGCGAAACAATCGGGGAAAAAATGGAGTCTAAAAAGGAAACGGGTAACGAAATGGTACCTCGGTGTGTCGATTTTTCTGACGAAACTGACAAATCGGTAATTAATTTCGACTTAATCACGCTCGTAAATATACGAGATCATCAGCGTGCTACGCCGAGACCGCGATATCGTTCTTATCGATACTGATACGTACAAATTACGTTCACCTTGCTGGTTTGTAGATACAAACTGGATACAAAACGATGTTTGCTCGGACTGTAGGAATGTTGACAATCCAGAAAGCTATAACCAGCCCTTTTGCCCCTTTTCTTTTCGACGTTAAATTGTGAGATACTTGAACGATGGTGTGTGGCAAGGATCATGATCAGTGAATTTTGTATTTATGGGGAATTTTTACAAGGTTTGGCAAGAAAGAGTTTAAGGGAAAAAAATCGATTTTTTCGACTTTATCAAACTTTATACATATCTTTTATCCTAATATTACTTCTCTTAATTAACAACAATTTTTTTATCTTAACTTTAGCTATTTAAAATAATCAAAGCTAATTGTTTCATCTGTGATGCATAATTTTCGTAACAATATCATCAAGTCCTCCCTTTTCCGCCAATCGACAAGCATGAAAACGTACGTGATTGCATGTTGATCAGCAGTGATTGAGCCTTCCCCTCAAGAAAAACGGAAACCTCTCGGTTCTATTCGACTCGGTTTTCCCGAGGCCGACCGAAATGGAGGCGTAATAAAATCGAAGGTTGCGCGTTGCTATCGTGCGGGATCTCGGCTCGTTCCGCGTAAATTTAGAACATTTGTTTTCCACAGCTCGCGTTTTCTCCGTGAGCAATCGCCTCTTAAATCCAGACGCAGCCTAATCCACCTCGCGACGCTTTTTCTTTCTTTCTCCTCGCGAGATGAAGCTTAAGCCCTTTTTAAGTGTCTTTTCCCTTGTCTTTTTTAAGATCCTTCAATTTGGGAAAAATATAGACCGAGAATGCACAACGCTTGGTGATTTAGACGTTAGGAGATGAGACACGCGAGAGAGGGGACTTTTAAATTTTTATTTTAATGCTTGGTAGTGCCGTGAATTAGAGTTTAGCGGAATGTACGATCCACGTTTCTGGAAAATTATTTCCTGGTATCTTTAAAATCACTAATTTTAAGTTATTGTTAGAAGAAAAATGAATACATGCATATGTGTGCATTTAGAATTTTTATATTTTCGTTTCAATGCCTGGTTTTAATGTCTAAATGGAACTTGGAATTTAATATTTTTGGAAACATTATTTTTATTTCTATAATTTAAAATTAAATTTGTAAATTTGGTATTGGTTTGTGTTTAAAGAATTTATTAAATGTACACTGCATTTGGTGATTTAAATGTTAGGTAAACAGATAAGTGTTTACCTGTACTGCTGTAAATTTTGAAAAATTATTTTTATTAAGTAAAATTTTAGTAAAAATGATTATAAAATTTACCACTGATACTCGTAAACTATCCATTTGCAACAGTTACTCGGTCTTAATATTAATTTCAAGTTAAACAACAAATTGCAGAAATATTCGCTAAATTAAAATTCAACCCAAATAAATAATTCTGAGTTTTAAATGTCACTTGAACAACGAAAACCATTTCCTATAAATAACCAAATATTATATTTATATTGTATTATAAATAATTTTAACAATGAGAACAATTTCCTAAATAAATAATCAAATATTATATTTAGAACTATTCTGTGACTATCGAATTACTTGTTCAAAATTACGAGTTGTTTGTGTCTCGTAAAGAGAGTAAATACGTTAAGTGCATCGACGAGTGAAGGGATGAATCCTGGCCACACAGAACGAGGCATAAACAACGTGACATAATGCGTTTCCCTGTTGCTTCGCGAGGCGACAACACTGTATTTACGCCAATAAATTGCACTCTGGAAGCTTTTATTTTCGATAAATTACACGCCGACCGTCGACATCGCGTTGCCATTGTTTTGACTACTTTTGAGAAATTGACGGTGACTTGGCGAAAGTCGAATTCAAGCGTGGATAAAAATATTGGTAAACTTGTTAAAAAAAAAAAATGTACACGCACTGTATACTTATATAAATAAATAATTATACGCAAAATGTATACTTATATAAATGTGAAAAAGTTTCATTTTTAAATAAAACTGGAAGGAATGAAATTAGAAATTATTCTTTTGTTCAGATTATTGTTTAATTATTTGCATCTCAGTATCGATAACCTTTCAATCATTTCTTACTTGAAAATTATCGTTTTCTAATCAACGAATCTTCCACGATTCTGTCTGATGCGAAATTTTTATATAATATAACTAAGTGAATCTTGATGTTCCACATTTAGAAACTTTGTTTTAGATTTTAGACTTTCAAATTTTCGTAAAATTTTGTGATTGAAAGAACTTCAGAACACGTCCTTTGATTCATCGCGCGATATGGTCACTAGATTACCAATGCATTTTTGAAAAATTTAAAATTGCAAAACGAAAACGGTACATAAGATAATATAACAGAAAGTCAATAGAAAAATAAAATACATAGGAATTTGAAATAAAATTAAAAATCACAAAACACACGGAAAATATACACGAATTATAATAGAGAATACAACATATATGGAAAATACTCGTTAAAAATATATAAGTAAACTCGCTCTGTGTGATTTAGCGAGCGATCTCTAATCAGGTTTCCATTTCTTCGACTGTGGACGAACAGGTATTTAAATTTGCGAGCCTATTCGTTGTTGCTAAAATAACATGTCATATTCTGTTTGACGAGCGAGCTACTTCATTTACTAGGCGAGCATAGGTTTAGGAGTTGTTGGGAGCCAAACACACTCTCGGTTGCTCGAGAGTTTCTAGACAGTCGGCCGGTTATTTTCACGGGGATTGATCGGCGCACGTGCCGACACGCGAGTAACGGAGAATGACAATGATTACACTGTCGGCTGCGATTTAATGAGCCGTGAAATCATGGCTCATTGCTGGCTACGAGCGAGCCTGGTTCAGTGACATTCGTTGAAACGGCTGGACACGGCTCGGGAACAATTGCGGGGAGATCGAGAGAATTTCTAGCGACGGCCTCTGTGTTCGTGCACGTTTGTGTGCGTGTGTCTACAAATAGCACCGAGAATATCGTAAGTCAGACGCAGTGGCTCACACTAAAATGTTCGAACTATAGAGGTTTTCTGTGTATGCGTGTGTGTCATACACAGATTCCTATTAATATTGAAAATATTATAATATTGCGATGCAAAAAGAAATGGCACAACGAAGCCTCGTTTCGGAGTTTGCTACTTTCGAAATTTCATTTCATCTTATCTTCTGAATCTTTCACGAAACGAATTAAAAAATTGCTTATTCTACTTTCTTATGTAATTCAAATGTAATTGTATTTTACAGTATGAAAACTTTAATATCGTTAAATACTTTCGAATGAAATCATTTTAAAATCTAGGAGGAGACTAAGATGATTTTTTCAATCAAAATCGAAGAAATATGATATTCAAACAAAATGTACGAACGTATAAACGTATAAAATGTTTAAACAAGATGTACGATGTTCAAACAAAGTGAGAACGTGCGAACGGAATTAGCCGAATTTCCTTGAACACGTAAATTTCATTCAATGATCCGTAATAAACTGCTCGGCCAAGAATTCGACCGCGATTGTTTCAACAAAGTATTCATTGGACCCGATCTGAAGTGTTCGTAACGTATCTATACGACGAAAGTTCGATCGCAATTATTCCAATAATTTCATGGAAAAATGCACGGTTCCCCGTAAAGATAAACCTGCAACACGTAGATTACCTTTAACCTCTTGCGCTGAAATGACGTGCAAGTCGAGAATTTTTTGTCCTAAAATTGCAATATTTTCTCAGTTTTGATGAATAAATCAAATTTATTAATCAATCAAATTTTTACATCCTTTATATATAATATAATATATTTTGCACCCTTCATACATAGAGTTTTTGGACATACAAATCAGCTTAAGTAGATAACTTATACATTAAATTGTATTAATCTGTGACATTAACATTAACATTCCTTTGGCGGTTCTTATTATCTATCTTCCTTATCGTGCATTCAAATACCCTATTATATAAACATAGTTCTCTGCATAACCTACCCCCTAACCATTTATTTAACAACTCTTTTCAGTCATCTTTACTCGCTAACAATAAGTTGACGATCTAATTTTCTATTTAATTATGTTTCAGTATTTTTTTAGTCTAACCCAGACAAAACAAATAATAAACTTATTACTTCTCAATAATTTTTATCCGATGATATCACACGGACGTGTTTAAAAAGAAATTAAAAACGAATTATTGTACACGGTTTGGTCACTCGTTATGGTCCGCAATTAGTTGCCAGCGCAAGTGGTTAAACGCGATAAAATCCATCAATTTTCGAACCAATAACCGCACGCTCGTTATAACCCACGCGAAACTGAAGCACGCCGCCGCGCGCTGCTCGAACGAAAGATAAGAAAATAATAAAACAGCGCACGATACGTTCGGTTGTTGACCGTTGCACGTCGATGAACGATCGACGAGCAACGTACAGCCGCGAGTCACATCTCCGTGCGTGGCTTCCGGTCATCCTCGTTGCTTCCTTCCATCGTTAATGACTCCGGTCCCCGTGGCGCCCGCGCTCAGGTGGATGATCAGCCCTATGGGGAAAACCGTGCCGATCTCGATGCACACGCCACATGCGTTGATGACGGTCCAGCTTTCGTGTCGTCGCTTTCAGGTCGGACAGGAAGCGATTTCACGCTCGAATTCATCGGCATCCAATCAGCTTTACTAACGTTTCCTCTCGGAAAGTTCGGTTTCGTTTGTGAAACGAGCAGTACGCTCACGTACTTTTGGTATGAGTATGAATATATGGTATTTGTTATATAACACACGTGTTTTTGTTAGATATATTGTAGTGTGTTATGATTGTAATGTTACTGATTGTAATAATTGTAATTATTGTTGTAGTTGTGGACATGTATTATACAGGGTGTCCATAAAATCTCTTTACAATTTGAAAAATTTATTACAAAGGAAAATGAAAAGACAGATAAGTGGAAATTATTACAAAATGAGACGTATATATTTAAGTTCTTTCTACCTCATTTAATACACTCTATATGGGCACCATTAGTTGCACGAAGCACATCAAGGCGGTATTCGATTTCTTACACGATCGATGTTTTCCTCAGATGTTCTTGGTCGTCCACTCCCTGTCTCCATAAATTTCTTCCATGCACGAATTGATAGACGTGACGGTGGATTTCTTCCATACTCAGTTCTGAAGTTTCGCTAGTCTACAGATCCGATTTGGTTTCAATAAACCATGATACACACTGTGCCTTCTCTTGAAAGGTAGCTATTTTGTAAGGGGTTCATTTAACAATATCTTATTCATCAACAGGGTAATGAAATGCAATGTGATAAAAACCTTGATGAAGATATCTCATCAATTTGTTCTATGTAATAAATTTTTGAAATTGTAAAGAGACTTTACGGACACCTACCATGAGATTATGTCAAAGATATCGTGTATCGAACAAAGGTATGGGACATTACTAATCTAAAGCAGAGGATCACTGATGCCATTGCCACCATTGATGAGGATATGCTACAGCGAACATGGCAGGAAATCGAGTACCGTCTTGATGTGCTTCGTGCAACTAATAGTGCCCATATAAAGGTATATTAAATGAGGGGAAAAAAACTTAAATATATTCATCTTATTTTTTAGTAATTTCCATTTATCTGTCTTTCATTTGCCTTTGTAATAAATTTTTGAAATTGTAAGGAAACTTTATGGACACCCCGTATGTAGAAATATAATAATTAATATAATTTATCAGCGATATGATATAATTATATCATAATTATAATATAACATATAATAATGCTGCATGTTATTTATACTATGTTACATTACATTGTTTTATATTATATTCATTTTATTATATTCGTCATCTGATTTCTTCATTTTGCGAAAAATATCAAAAGAAAATAAAAAATTCAGAGAAATAAATGAATAAACAAAATCAATACAAACTTTATTTGTAGACGCACAGCCTGGCACAAAAAAAAAAGATAGCATACTCTATACTATTTTCTTATGTTATATAGCGTAAACTAGAGAGCATAGATTCTTGGAATTCAGCACTGTTGGGATATTGGACGTGGATGTACGTGTAGTGTGTCGAATGTTATTATCCAAAGATAAAAACGAAAATGTAAATATTGGCTATAATCTTGAGGCAGATAGAATTGAACAAGTCCGAATGTTTATGCTCCTTAGTCGTACGGAAGCTATCGAAAGCGTAACATTTACGCTCACAAAAAATATTGGAACACCATATAATCTTGAATTCTAACATTTATATTTTGGATAAATGTACAACCAGCAACAAAAAAGCGTTACTATGCGTTATTATGCTAAAGTATAGTATCTAGATTGTACGTACAAAAAATGGTATAATTTTTCCATAGGTTGAGGAATAATACTAGATAAACTCAAACAATGCGAATTTTTATGTCACAAAAATATTGGGACACTTTTTAAATTTCACTTATAAAGCAAAATCTAATCGACAATACTTCAATACTTTGTTAGATATCCTCTGTTTAAGAACATGTTTTAGCCGATTTAGTATATTATAAATTATTTTTTGCAAAAAGTCAGTTTCGATTTTTTTCTGTTCTTAAGTCAAACAATGTTTTAATTCAGCCCTTGTATTTATTGTTTTTTTGCGGATCCTAATCGAGTTCATCCCATAGATTTTCTGTGGGATTGAGGAGGGGTCTCTAGCATCTTAGAACAATTATAAAGCAAAAATTCCTGCACGATTCTAGCTTTACGCTTTGGATTATTGTTCTGATAGAACTTAAACCCCTCTCCAATCCTCATACTTCTGACCCTTTTTTCAAATTATTTTTCAGAATGCTCAAATACATATTTTTGACCATAATGTCGTCTACAAATAGCAATTCACCAACACCAAAGCTTGATATACACCCCCACACCATCACCGATCGGCTGCTGTGTTTCACAGTCGGTTGCAAATATTTCGGATTCAGTTCTTCTTTTTTCTTTTTCTCTACATTCTTACTCTTCCGTCACCACCATGAATGTCAAATTTACTTTCATTTGTATCCCATCACTCACTTTCTTTTGATACATATTGATTCGTGTATTGATACTGTATTCTTTTTTTTCTGTTGATTGCGTTGATAAATGGCTTTCTTCTGGCTATCCGTCCATGACATCCTTCAGATATTTTGGACGGATATAATTGGTATTTGTGGTACGATATTATGGTCAAAAATATGTATTTGAGTATTCTGAAAAATAATTTGAAAAAAATGTCAGAAGTATGGGGATTGGAGAAGGGTTTATATTAATTTCTATTACATATTCAATTATTTTATATTTTATTGTTAATTTATTAATTAAATTAAATTTTAGAAAATTATATATTATTTTTAATTTTAAATATATAAATTATATATTTAAATTATGAAATATAATTTATTCTATATTACCATTAATATTTAGATTTATATTAAAATGAAATATTTTATATGAAATAATTAAATTTAATAAATTTATTTTATATTTATATTTACTATATTTATTATCAAGATTATTAATATGAAAATATTTAATTATTTTTAAAGATTTATATATATAAATAATTATATTTATTTTAAAATTAATAAAAAAAATATATTTATTTTTTTATTTATAAATTTATTTATATTTTTATTTATCGTATTTAATTTTATAAATAATTTTAATATATAGTTTATAAAAAACATTAAATTGCAAATTTAAAAATATTTATTAATTAATTAATATTAAAAATTTTAAGTTAAATAAACTATTAATTTTCAAAATTAAAGAAACATTATAAATATAAATAATATTAAAAGAATTAAAATTTTTATAAACAAATTTACAATTTATTTCTTTTTCAGACATAATATTAAATTTTAAGTAATAAAACAATTAATATTTAAATTAATAATAATATAAATTTATATAAATAAATGATTAATATCTACAATCATATATATTTAGTCAAGTGCGTAATGAGTAACGTAATAAGTGAATAAATGTGTAAAAATTGGTCACGCGAGAAATTGAAATCCAGCTGAAATACACGCGATACTGAAATTAAACGAAGAACATTATTCCGTGATAAAAATAGCTGAAACAGTTAACAGAAGTCATAAAGTGATAGTGAATTTACTAAAAGATCCCGATAATTATGGAGAAAGAAAAAGTTGTGGACGATCATAATGTCTAACAGCTCGGGATAAACGTGCTGTGATATGTGTAGCGTCGAATTCAAGACATTACAGAAATGCTGGAATTGCGACAAATGTTAGGAACGTTCGATATTTTTTAAAGATTTGTAAACATCTAAAACGACGAAAATTGCAACAGAAACTTTAATTAAAGCAAGAGCGTAAGCTGAATCATTTGCAATTTGTAGAGAAACGTGTTTGCATGAGTAAGAAATGACGAAGAGTCACATTCACCGATGAAAAGAGATTCAATTTAGAAAGACCTGATGGTGCTTCACTACTTACCATGATCTATGAAAAGAGCAACAACTTCTGAGTCGTCGATTCACGGGATGCAGCGACATATTGATTGGGGGAGGTATTGGTTACTAAGGTAAGCTGAAAATGAAATTTATTACCATTTTACAAATTTATATTAAATAGTAAAAAGTAGATTGAAATGATTGACGAACAAATTAACACGTATGTAATACGAATTGCTTAGAAATAGATACATTTTTCAACGTAATAATCTCTTCTTTTTAATTAAATAAAAAGCAAGAAAGGTTGGAGACTCGCAGCAAAATTAACTACACTCCTTGTCAGGCTACGTCTTCCTTTATTAAAAAAAAAGAAACTGATTTTTACAAAAAGTAACTTTATAAGAATGAAACGTTTGTCGATGATTCCTTTTCAGAATCGTTTATTAAATCGACTTGCGAAAGTGAGAATTTGAAGAAACGATTTAAGAAAAAGAAGATAAAGAAGAAGATAAAGAAATAATATACGATTTACAAAAGGGAGAACCTGAAAGAATGATTTAAAGAAATAATATACGATTTATGAAGGCGAGGCTTGAAGGGCGATTAAAAAAAAAAAAAGTCAACAAACGTTTCTCAATTTTTTCTTCAAATCCGTCGTTTTTTTCGTCCAAGACTTTCGCCGGAATCAACTCAATATCTCAGCCTCCTTTTTTTCTCAGAAACTCCCCCTAAACGTGTCGCCGAACGTTAGGAGAAACGAGGGGTTTTCAAGGGAAATAAAATTTCCAAATGATTGTTTTCGCGTGTCGAGGTCGTTTACAAATTCATCGAAGGCGTTCGTCAACAGCGAGAACGCCGGTTTCTCGGAAATGTCGGAGCAGGTTCCTGAATATCCGCGGAATATTATGACAGCGTTTACGCACGCTTAAAAACCAAGCGTCTTTTTCTCTCTTTCCTCGGTGGACTCGGTACCTGGAATCGGTGTTTAGTCTGTTTGAGCGGCGACGAGGAAAGCTCTCTCTTCAAAGGGAATATATGTTTCAATCCGAATGAGTTAATAATAAACGCGCGGATTCACGCCGCGAAACAGAAACGGAAGAGGGGTCTTGGGTGGTGGGCTCTGTCGGTGGACGATTCCGGTGGTAGCGATCGATTACGTGTTTTCTAACTTCCATTCGATCATCGAATCATTTCACAATCGTTTGCTCCGGATAACGATCGAATTGCATCGAAGTTTCATAGATTTTGTTTCGAATAGTAGAATTTTGAACTTAATTTGTATTTTGACGGTGGAATTTTCAATTCAGCTGTAACGTCTATATTTTTGATAAGAAAAATAGAATTCCGAATTCGACCGCGGCGTTTATGTTTTTATTCGTGAAATGAATCGTTACATTGGACTATGAATTAAATTAAATTCAATTGTAGTATCGGGTACTGCATTGTTAAATTTCATTGTAACAATTTGCGCTTTAATAATGGAATTGTTTGGAGTATATTATTTATAAAATAATATATTTTTAATTAGAATTTTGTACTTTTATTTTTTAGTATGATTATAATATGATTACAATTATAATATAATATATGATTATACTATAGTACACTTATCTTTTACACTTTATCTTCCTTATATTCATATTTTAATTTTGAATATATTTTATAATCATATTAGTACAATCATTCACTTAACTGCTTGTCACGTATGGTGATTCTGTTGCAATAAATATTCATTGGCAATAAATAATAAGATAGATAGGTCATGTCATAAATTATTAACGTGCAATTTAAGAAAAATATTATTATTATACTCCTCATCTATCATACAATTTTTATAAACAAAGTTTTTTTTCATAATTCTAGGAAGGATAAAAATATTCAAAGTCATTGCTCCAGCCTGTATATATAGGGTGCCCTGTAACTAGCAACCGAGTAAGAGTTAATTCTACGTGAAAAAATGAGTAGAAAAGAAAAAATAAAATTTTTTAGTCTTCATTCGAGAAAATCGAGTTTGAAAATTTACCAAGTATACTTGGATTTGTGGACGTGATAGAAAAGAATAATCAACAGCAGATTATTCGTCGTACGAAAGTAAGCAAGGAACGTAGAATAAAATTTTGTTGTAAAATGCTTTGTTTTTGAGAACATCGAGTTTGAAAATTGTATCATGTACTTATGTAGGCAATTTCTAACGAATACATATTCGAAGTCTATTTTCTTGATTTCTCAAAATTTTACTTCTTATTTCTTAATTTTTGCACGTGGAATATCCTCGTATCGATTCGAGCATGTCCAGTATAGAATCAATTAAATTCGAGTATACTTGACTGAAATTTTCAAACTCGGCTTTCTCGAAAACGAAAATGTTCGATTCGTTTCTTCACGCGGGATCACCTCACACTTGGTTACGGGACACCCTGTATAACATATCTCCGCTGAAAATCGTGAGAGAAAACGTACATGTAGTGTCACCACGAATTTCAAATTCAGCCCTCGGAAATTGGGGGAAAGGAGGGAGGCTCGAAGTTTCTTCGAGGTCTTATTGTAATTCGGTAGTCATATCCCTAAAGATGCATTGCTTCCGGTTAAATCTTCCCCTACGAGTTTGGAAGTTCTGTCTTTCTCCGTTCCCTCGGGTCGAGGATGGCTTGCGAGTGTGTCCTTGGGACTTCGTGAGGATACTCCTGAGGAGACGAAGCCTTCTGTAAAGGAGAGAGTGAGAGTAAGAGAGAGACAGAGAGAGAGAGAGAGAGAGAGGAGCAGGGACTCGTGTCTGTTTCTATGACACGTTCTTGCTTCGGACTTGCAATGCTTGCAATCTCGGTAATTTGCAGGGAAACCTCATCGATTATACAACACGTGGCAAGGATGGCCACTCAATCGGTGGTCGTTCAACTTTATTTAAATTTGAATTCAATTTAAATTCAGGTAACTCGACTTTGAATCTGGCAAGATGTTAGATAAATTAATGTTGGCTAATATTAGTTAAATTATTAACTAATTGATGTTAACTTAAGTAAATAAATAAATTTGACTTAAATAAATGAATTTAATTTAATCAATTATTTAACTAGTTAATAATTTAACTAATTAACCAATTGATTAAGTTAAATTTATTTATTTATTTATTTATTTACAAGCATCTCAAAATGTAAAATATCTTGATAATTTCCTTTAATCTATCACTACAAACTATTTTCTTAGTGTGATAATTCAGAATAATCTCTATCCAGATAGGTTTTTTTTTTTTTTCAAAAAACAATATTCAATATTCTATATAAATACTTTAGTGTCTTCATATCTAAGGATGTAAGAATTAGTGTAAAATACGCCTGAACTGACTGAAGTAAATGGATCTCACTAAAGACAATCGATGCTGGTATTAACAATTTTCTCGAGGAAAACAATTTCCGTTATTATAATTTTAGAGAAATTAAATTATTCATGTGCTTGATTTTTTAAAATTAAAATTTTAATTTAATTGTCAAAATTACTCGAAATTAAAATAGTTAATAGTTAATTGGACTCGTTTAGGAGAGTCATTTTTAAGGAAGAAGAGTAGGAAGAAGTAGGATTTTCAAGTTATTCTCAATTTTCACAGTTCGAACCGTGAGATTTTGTGGGCGTATCGTGTGGAAACGCGTTCGAGGATGCGTAGCACCGGTTCTTTGACCAACCAACTGTTGACCGTGATTCTGCACCGGGCCGGAAACCTTTCCTAACTGCGTAATCTTTCAAAAAATTTCGGAAGGAACAGCCGGGGGAAAAAAAGCGTGTGACACGGAAATTCTACGAAAATTTCATTAGACTGTTCATTAGCCCAAAGATGTAAATATTTCTCTCTATTTATGTGTATGTACAACATGTATAATACGAAAATTTTATACTCGAAAAATGCGTATTTCTTATTAGGATTTCAAGGCATATGATTATTAAATTCTTCGACAATTATTAATTAATCAACAATAATAAATCCTAATGATTAATAAAAATTTTAATCAGTAAAAAGGAATATAATTAAAATTAAATGAAAGGAATTTATAATAAAATTTAAAAATTATTTTACTGAAAACATAAATGTTTTTAATTGAAGTATATTTTTTTATCGAAGTTCTTTATAAACTTGTAAATTTCAAGACCTTTTCGACATTAAAATTACTAGATTTGTTAGAATCACGGAAATTATTAAAATTATTACCGAAATTGAAATTATCAATATTATCAGAATTATCAAAAGTATTAAAATTATAAAATTTCTTACACGAGAATTTCAAATTGCCAGACTCGTTGGAATTACCATAATTATTCAAATTATTGTCATCACTAAAATTCTTCTGCTATTAAAATGATCAATTTATAATTTTTGTTAGAAGTGGAACAATATATTTTTAAAGATTTAAATAATTTTTCGTAAAATGTACATATAGAAGCTTGCTTACTCCATTGTATTATAAAATATTTTTATTTTTTTGATTTTTTATTTTGTTTTAATATAATCATTTATTTTATTTCAACTTTTTATTTTAATGATGGAAATTGACAGTCCTAAAATTTCACAATTTTTACAACGGAGCCTCAAATTTCTCGTTGAAATTCATTTCAATCACAGCTGTAACAAGAAAAATGTTATTCTATGCTCGAACGACGCAACAGAAGGTGAAACGTTCACGAAATAATTTATAGAAATCGGAAATGATCGGCGGAACGGGGGGGAAAACACGTCCGAGGTATAAAGCTGTCGCAGCATGGTGATCGTCAGCTCGTTGTCATCGCCCGGATACGTTTCGTTTCGAGCTCGTAACATTTCTCGCTAGTTTTTCTTAATATCGAGCATATCCTACCAACGCGATCTGCGTGTTTCCTTTCGAAAAGACAGGAACGTGTCAAATTTCACATTTCACACCATTTTCCTCCGTTTTCTTTTTGAAGCCTCGAGAGAGCTGTTAATAAGTTTTTGACGAGTCGCGCGAATAGAAGAATTATTTAACTACGCAAAGCAGTTAAAAATCCTCTCATAATTCACGCAACTATCTAAGAAAAAAAGGAAAAAATCCTATACAAATTCATGAGCAAACTGGAAACATGAAATAAAAGAAAAATATCATACAAGTTACTTCCTCTCACATAGTTATTCTAATCTAAATACACGCACAACCACACGCATTATCGTTTGTAAAAAATCCTTATTTTATTTCGAAACACTATGTTGCATGCGATCTTGTTAGATCTAGAAACGACTGAAGATGGATATAAAAACAATAAAAGGTCTCATTAATAACGCGTACGGGGTATATACATATATATGTATATGTAAGTACATATAACGTTCCTCAGGACGTTGAGGTTTCTTAATTTGCAAGCTAATTGCAGGCTAGCAGAGAGAGAGAGAGATTTTTTTCTTGGCTGGAAGCACAAGCTGACGCGCAGGCTCGCGCTACGGTATTTAATCTCTTCTTCTCTTTAACAACGATGAAACGAGCACTCCAACCTCCGACTTCCGTTCGCATGTTTTACAAATATTACATGTTTCCTTCGTGACCCGAGTCGCGCCGATCGGATCACGCTGATTAACTATTTTGCTTGGCTCGTGCAGCGCAAAGTGAAACGCATTTGTTACGGTCCCGCGTTGAAAGCTTAACGGTGACGAAATCGAATTAAATTTCACAGCGACGAAATTAATTGAGGTAATCTTTGCCAAATGATCTTGCGACTAGATGCAAAGCTAGGAGGAAGTTAACTGGTCGTTGTATCGGACTTTTTTTGCTGTTTTTAGAAATTTTATCATCAGTGTTAATAATTGAAAAAAAGAAAATTTTCATTATCGGTAATGAGAGACATGTTCGGCGTTTGTAATGGTCATTTGGAACCAAAATGCTTGAATGTTAATTGTGATTATTTAATTTCTTTTATCTTGGACGAAGAAATTACAATCTATATGCATTTTCAATTATTCTTTTTTAGCTACTACTATATCTTTAATGTTTACTTAAAATTTGAATTGCAATATTTATTTAAATTACTCACATTCAATTTCTTTATTCTGAAAAGTTTTATACTAACTTTTTCGACTACACAGTTCTTCCTCAAGTATAATAATGTAATAATTATATATCTAACAAATATAATAACTACATCCTCTGTAAGTAACTATAATAATAGATATTGTAACTATAATAATTCTATAATAATAACTATATAATAATAACTATATTTTACTAATTCTATTAATTTCATTATCAACTAACTTCCCAACCATTATACTCTTCCTCAAATATATTAATGTAAACTATATAACAATTATAATGACTATATAATGTAATTAAAATTACATATTCGTAGTGATTAATTATAATAGTTCTATACTAACTCTATATTTTATATTTTTATGATACAATACAATTCTATACTATTCTGTTAACTCTACATTTTATATTTTTGTAATACAATACAATTCTATACTATTCTATTAACTCTATATTTTATATTTTTATAATACAATACAATTCTATACTATTCTGTTAACTCTATATTTTATATTTTTGTAATACAATACAATTCTATACTATTCTGTTAACTCTATATTTTATATTTTTGTAATGCAATACAATTCTATATTATTCTATTAACTCTATATTTTATATTTTTATAATACAATACAATAGCTCTACATTCTATACATATATTGTAATATATTTCACTAACTTTATTACACTCAACCATTACATTTTTCCTTATTAATACAATAATTACACAACATTTAAAATATCAATATACTACTATTATATATTATAACGTTATAAAATATTATTCTACTCTATGTTATTCTATATTGAATACAGAAGTATACACAACCACTGCACTCTTCCTCAAACATTCTCAAACTCACGCGGTCAATATTCAAATCCTCTTCCGATATTTATTCAAATACCTAGCCATTAGAACCTCGAAAAGGAAAAAAGGAAATAGATACAAATCCTTAATTGACCACTGAAGCCTCTTGCTTCTTTTGGACACTCTCGGAGATACGGTATGCTAGATCGAAGAGAGACGGCTAGATTTCTCGATGCATGTCTGGTGGGTGGTTGAAAGAAACGAGGGGAACGCAGACAGGTGAACGAGCACGCATAATTATCGCGCTATACTCGACGATAATACCCTAGTTGTATAGCGCAGCTGCCCAACGAAACAGAAAGCACCGAGAACGAATCGGGCTCGCGTGCGCTCGCAATTACGCACGTGCAATTACGCGCGGTGCGATTACGTCGCGCGCGTTTACCTTTCGTGATCGTATTCACCTGATCTCCTCTTCCCCGACCGTCATTGTCAGCCGTACTGTTTAATTATCATTAGCCGCGAACGATACATGCGACCTTACGTTCCACGTTCGGTTGTGGCAGATCCGACTGTTGCGCAAGGTTTAGGAATTGGGAACGAAGACGAGAAACGACGAATTTTTATTTGAGAAATAAATTAGAATAATCGGCTTGTAATTTCATCTTGGATACGAATCAAGCACTGTCTGTTTATGTGAACTTGTTGGGAGTTAGCTCTTTTGAACCTGATCTGATCTAATCTGAGATTGGAACTTAACTTGAAATTATTCATAGAGCATTTGTTATATAAAAAAAAATATTTCGAGTATTAGTTGCATGATAAAGAAATTAATTTCTACGTTGCACGATTCTTTTAATACTGTGCGATTTTTGTTTGAAATACTTTTTCGTGCAAAAAATAAATGTCGAATAATTTCATCCTGTTTAATTGATTTTCTCCTCCACTAGTGATTATTCGTTCATATAATCACAAGAGTCTCATGTAATCACAAGTTTAAATAAATGAATTTAATTAGCAAAAGTTCATTTAATTTACTATGATATTACTTAGAGTTTGTTTAAAATTTGACTCAATTAAATAAATGGAGTAAGTCTAATTGTTTTAATCGATGTAACTTCAAAACAAGAAGATTAATAAAAATATGGCTATCATTGTGTAATGTGATCATTAATTAACTAATTATTTCAACCATCTTTCGTACTTTTTTGTAATTTTAATACTAAATAAATACTTAATAAAAAAAGTGATAAATCATGTTATCAGATTGACAGTAGATATACAAAGTCGCAAATTATATTGGATGGTAGAAGGGGAACCGAATGGTAGACTTGATCGGTTAGGGCGATTCTTACGAGTGTAAGTGTTGAGTTCTTCCGTCTATCGTTCGAGGATGGTAGGGTGAGGTTATGGTTTGTGGAGTTTGACGAGACACGCGAAGTTTTTAGAGCATAGGTCATGGGTTTTGATGGTCGAATTGCTTCTGAGTTACATACCATTTTTTCACTATAAACAGAATATAATCTATTATATTTTCATAATACACAATTCATTTAGTTACATGTAGTTTTATAATATCTCGATGCTAAAATATTTCGCGCAATAATAAAATAAAATTAGAATTCAAATGATATACGTTGTCTTTCAACACACTATATCATTTAATCTTGGTAATGGAATATTCCAAAAATGTAAAAACTACTCCACAATCAATTCTATGTAAAATATATTTTAGAATTCACAGAAGCCAATCCTGTGACTAATTTTATACAATTGAATTTAATATTATTAGTGAAATTTTACAAGTCACAAGTTACAAATTACCAATAGGTACTATAATAAATATCCTCGAATTAGCTTTGAAATAATACCATAAATTTTCTGATTATTTTGTTTGGTAAAACATTGTAAGACGATAAAATACAAATTTATAATTTACGCTTCACGACTTGTCTCGATTTGCTAATATTATTAACTGCGAATCGTTACTGCAAGAAGACTCAGATATTAAGACTCTTCTCACAGAAATAGAACTACATTAAAAAAAAAGAACAAAATTCTGTCCCATCTCTAACTGTCCGGGGCGAAGTAAAAAGAAGCCAATTCCCGACACTGAAACACCTTTCGATCTGCTCGTGAAGCCGGCACAGGCAATAGGTTAAGAGGATGGGAGGGCAACTGGATCGCGTGACATTTTCTAAAAGCAAAAACGACTTGTCCTCGTGATGAAGAGGGTCCCCCTGCTTCAGTTTCGCGGCGGCTACGAAGGACGTGCCTTTCATAAGTTTCCATTATTTGCGCGGAAGGCAGATGTTCCTTCTGGCCGGCGAACGTAGGGAGAGAAAAAAAAACTTGTCCCATCGAGACAGAAACGGCTCGTTCCTCTATAAAAACCGTGTGTTCGCGTTCGTTGTATGAATTTATGCCTTTAAAAAGTTTAGCTTTATTTAAAAACGGTTAGCGGAGGTAACGCGGACGATTTGCAATTTAATTGGCAATTTAATTTGCGAGGTGCGTGTAACAGAAGAGCGAATGCAAATTGAACTGTACGATTGGTTGTTTCAAGGTACAAAGGATTAGTTACAGGAATATTTACGAATGTATTGTACGCGCTGTAGGATTGGAACAAATTTAAAATAGAAAGTTTACATTTAACGCAAGTGGAGTTACACAAAGTAATTGAAAATAGTAGTTAATTTCTGAATATAGCAAGTTTTAATATACATCATATTGATTTAAATGTATTTTAAAAGTAACTCGTAATTGAAGGTGATAGTGAATTTCTAAATGGCGCAGGATGTGCTTTTTCTACATACGTACATGTGATTGATAAAAAAATTTGAACGATTGAATGTGACATTTAAAAGGATTTTGGATGATCTTAATTTTGAAATAAACATTGCGGACATAAAATGCTATTCCAAGTTACTTTAACTTTAACCGATCCAACTTTTTCACGTTCACTCTTTACACTCATCCTCACCTCGAATTATCATCGTGAATAACGAATTGACAAATCCATCTGTCTCTTCTCTTTTCGCTTCAGAATTCCTCTGGGAAGCTTCGCAACATTTACTTCGCCGCCAGTAACATTCTCACGACATTCCTGCCGTTCCGATTTTTCTTCGGAACGCGATCACGACACACGTTGAATTTTCCCTGTGAATAAAAGCATGGGACATAGTAACACGTCGAACAGGTTGCTATTCCCACTGATTTACGGCTTCGCCACTGCTGTATAATCATTGTGTGTTGGTTATAGTCGCTGTCAATGAGGTGCTCACCTTAACTCGCCGTTCGATTTTATCGCCGCGGTGTAGAACCGATCTCCCCTTTTCCAACGAGCAATTACCAGCTCGCACGGCGCTAGTGTCGCTTTACAAGAATTCGAAACGTCCGACGTCGACGCGATTTGCGAGCTTGCCCCGCGCGATAAATTCGACGAACACGCCTGTGTCTGTCTGCGAAGATTGTTTAAGAAATTGCGACTATCGTCAATTTACAGCGCCGATCGCGCGTGCTTCTGTTTACTTCTGTTTACCTCTGTTTTTTTTTTTACGTTTGAAAATTGTAGATCGATATTTGGAGTCATTGAGATAAGGAGGATATTAATTCTTGTCTGTTACTCGTGCCAAACGCTCACAAATCGTCATCGTCGTGCGTCACTGAGAGCGTGTTACTTTCAACCGGAAGGTGCAACAACGAACGCGAGGCGCTTGTCCTGTAAAACTTGGTTAGCTTCGCTAATGTCACGATAATTCGAGTTATGTAATAAATCGCAATTAGAAAGTGGCAGTGAGGGAGGTCGCGTTTAATTTTCAATGGTAATCGAGTTGAAACTGGAGTGTATATGCGACCGCGTGCGCAATAAATTGTAATTAGAAAACGGCATTGAGAGCTGTAGTTTTCAAGGTTGAATGATTACGTACATTAACGTGTTAGACGGTGGTAGAAAACGAAGTGGAGAAACTAATACCTCATCTCGTTCATGTGATTATTGATATAAATCGTAGTCCGGTAGTGCCTCGAAGGCAAAGCTTGTTAACAATTAGCGTTCAACTAAATGAACATGTCGATGAAGAAATTAATTTTCGTAATTGCTACATCGTTTCCGAGATTGATAGTATAAGATAATTTCGTAATTGACACATCATTTTTATGCATCGATATGCATTACTAAACAAAATTTCTTCCACTATATATATCACAGTAAGTATTCTGATGTTTTGTACATGTATCTTCCTATATCTATATGAATGTGTATACTATAAATTTCTATATTTTTGATTTCCCAAAAATGTATGAAAATATTCGTAGTCTATTGATTATAGTCGTACTGAAAGGAAACTATATTCAAGAACACGATGTTTGTTCCTGACAGTTTTGTCAGTGGATGCAAAATCGATATAGTCAACCGTAATTACTCGCGATTCTATTTCCGTGTTCCTTCTCCCTATTTTTATGGGACCTTCCCGTAGGATTTCGTGTGGGTGAGCGCGCAAGATTTACGACGTATAACGACCCACCGTGCTCTTTCAAGGCGTAGTAGTTCGATGCCGAAAACGCTCGAATAAATCCTAAATCTGGCGCGATTCAAGTTGCCCTTGACTCCAGAGATGGAGGACAAAATAAAATTGCCATCGGTAAAAACTTTCGCCGGCTGAGAACTCTTAATTTTAATTAGGGAGATTTAGGACACGCGACGTTCTCAAATTGCAATTTATCGCAAAAAAATTAGATTTTGGAATTATTATAAAAATTTCTTAAACTCAACTAAAGATGAGAATCTTCACGTGCGATTGCTATTACGAAATTATTCGATTGCGATTTATTGCAATTACGCGGATTACAAATACTTGCATCAGAGGATGTAAAGACAATTTTGAAGACGATTGCAAATGTTTGCTTAATTTTTACGAATACGATTCTTGAGCCTTTCTTGAATATTTATATTCATAAACATACAATTCATCTCCTAAGATATGATATAAGTCATACGATAATTCATATAATAATAAAATGTGATTCATGTTATAAATCGTACAACAATAATAAAATGTAAAGTGATGTTGATTAACTACAACCTTCGAATAAGGAAACTCAATTTTTAAGAAGAACATAGACATAAAATTGAAATGTAAAAGCAACATCTTAATCATACTTTCTTTAAACTTATGTCGATCGACCACAGATGATTATAACAATCAAAATTGAGATATTTCGTTTTAAAATATATAATTTTTTCTTGCAATATTATTGATTCGACTATCATTGATGTTTTTCGTCACGCAAAATATACATGTGAGCAACAATGACACTTTATACTTATTCTAATCTAATGTTGTATCATCTACTCGAGAATGTTATTCAAAATTTACAAAAAAGAACATATAATAAGTATACAAAAAAAGAGAATAGTTCGAAGAACATAATATAGATAAACAAGTTGTCTTTGGAACTTTATCAGCTACAAGCTCGTAGATCCGTATAAAATCGAAATGATCACAGACAGTATGCGAAATGAAATACAATGCGTCAATATGAATCGCATCCTTGGATACGTGTCTCCGCGTTGGCTAAATATAATTCGTCCTTGAGCATTCCTCCCGGGCTCGTGGATGGAAGAAAAAACGATCTCGCGATGATCTCTCTCGTCGTCGACGACGATGAGGACGAGATCGGAAGGATCATCACGTCGACCGAGTCAATCCCTTCGAATTGAAAATTAGGATTCATCGGTTCGTGGAAGGGGTCGGTGGTACGGAGGGCCACTCGAAAAATCAAGATGTCAACGGTGGCTGTCGGTCGCGCGGAATTCGGAATCAGCCAATGCCGGATGCGCGGCCATTTTCGTTGTGCCCAGGCAGCGACGTTGCTACTTTCGCGAGACGATTTCCTAGACGCTTGGAGCATGATACTTTTTGTAATTGTTCATTGCGTTAGCCAAATGGTAGGAGGTTACTGTTGTTCAACACTTTTTTTTTTCTTTTTTTGCTTCCTTTTTTGGAATATATATATATATATATATATATATATATATATATATATATATATATATATATATATATATATATATATATATATATTTTTTTTTTTGACTGTGTTAACACTAGAATTATCAAAGTGGACAAAATGATCAGTTTATAATTTTTGTTATATTGATATTTTATAGACGCAAAACAATGTATTCTTCGTGACTTAAATAATTTTTAATATATAGTAAAATATATAAGTAAAAGCTTGCATACTCCAGGTGTATTATAAAGTTTTTCTATTTTTTTGATTTCTCTGATGGAAATTTTATGCTTTAATTGTCGAGTGTTCTAGTGTTCAGTGATGAATAGATTGGTTGTTTCTGAAAAACGCGTAACTATAGATTTTTGTTTCACACAGTAGATATTAGGTGAAAATTGTGGTTTGTATATTCTACATATTTTTAAATATTATGTATATTCTACGTATTTGTGTATGTGGTATTTTTTTACAAATATATAAAAATTCGCAGTCTGTAAAATCTAATGATGAGGATTGTGGATATTGGTTTATTCAGAATTATTGTTCAATGCTATTAAAAGTATCTTTTCATTTTTCTGATTAATTTCAAATCCATGTTGTTTCTGCTCGGATATGTATTATATTAATATCTTCTTCTTTTAAATTTGCTACAACTACTGACTCCCCACTTGTTTCTTTTTCGTGCAATCATTTCTTTATATTAAATATTAAATGCTGGTTTGCGTGACTGAGGAAGATCGTGTTTCAATATTCCTGATCATAATAATCAGTGTTCTTGGTTTTCTTCTTCGGCTTTATTTTTCTTTTTAATCTTATTGAGATTATTGATTCTTAAAACTATTTCTCCTGGTATGAAAATTTATCACAAAGATAGCAAAAGGAACATGAAAAGCATTAAAAAAAATTGAACTTATTTATTCACGAATAAAATAGAATCGATATTTTTCAACATGTTTCTCATGTTTTTTTTTTATATATTTTTTCGATTGATTCTCACGAAGGTTCTTCATTCAATCTTATGAATATTAATTACGAGTACAAGCCTATCTACAGTAAGGGAACTTCTATCATTTTCTCCGACTTTTTGAAATTTTGGTACATACATTACACCTCTTTTTTGTTTCACCTTATTGAAGAACTTAAAAAGAAGATATTATTCTTTTCTACCGATAATCATTAACGTCTTTAAACGATTGAGTACATGTTCAACTTTCCTACTGACGATTAGCAGATAAGATCGACGATTATGCAAACAATAATTAAAACCGCGACGAGGAAAATACAAAAGGAGTATTACAAAATAACCACAACCATAATCATAACCGCGAGGAAATTACACGAGCTCGGGCAGGCACGTGATATAGTTAACCATATTTTAAGTTACTGTTTCGATACAGGAAAGTAGCGATTAAGATGCACGGGACGTTCTAAGCATTCGACGGATACAAACGTCCATCTTCGTTCTCGATTGCCGAAACGACCGCCGCTAATTAATTATTCCTTGCGTACACGAGGACTCGCTTCTCTCTACGTGAACGTTTAGACTCGGTTGGACACTGTGTAACGTGTCCCAAACGCAGCGAAACTATCCAAAACCCTTAATTGTTTTTTCGAAATGTTCATATATAAAATACAGTTAAAATAAAAATATGTATAAAATATAAAATTAATCGAAGCAAACGTATAAAATTATGTTTAAATCAAAGTTATACATTTTAAAATTTTGGCAGAAATATAATAATATTATTTATTATTAATATAATAACATTATTTATAACTATATAAACAATTGTTTTCATGGAATTTTTACGAAGATCGATGCAAAGAGCGAAACTATCCAAAACCCACAATTTTTTTTTCGAAATGTTCATATATAAAATACAGTCAAATTAAAAATATAAAATGTATAAAATATAAAATTAATTGAGGCAAAAATATAAAACTATGTTTGAGTTCAAGTTATACATTTTAAAATTTTGGCAGAAATATAATATTATTTATTATTAATATAATAACATTATTTATAACTATATAAACAATTGTTTTCATGAAATTTTTACAAAAATCGATAGGTATTATTTTTACGAGAGATTATCCAAAGTCATCCACCTTTGAATTTTAACAAAGGAGTACAGTAATTATTCTTACGAAATTTTTTAGAGATCCCAGACTAATTAAATTTTATGAATTGAATTACGAGAGATGGAACAATCGAAGAAGGGGATTTTTATAATGAATCAGCAGAATTAATACACTGTTCCTCTTTTGGCGATTTTTTAAAAGAAAACATCAAGTCATCGTGAAGAATTGTTTCCTCTTGGAATAGCAACAGAGGATGTGAGATTTCGTACACGTAGCTTCTCAGGATACGAATACCTACCTCGCGTGATTCGAGTTATTAGTAATTTACATTTGTGCGAAAAATCTTATTAATGTTACCATATATATTGCCTTCATTATCATCGATAGAATACCGAGCAATTCTTTTGCAATATCCTGTTTCTGTTAATTAGTGCTGTCTGAAAATTAAAGACTAACAATTCAAAGGAAATTTAATACGAAGTTTTTGGAGTATTGATTTATAAATTCTTGACCGATTTAAAAAATTGAAAGATTTATATGTTAAAATCTACTGTGGAGTAATTTGCCGACTAAAATATTAAACTTTATCTTTAACACTATTTACTTATTCTTAACTCTATCCTTAACATCATTTATCCCAATTCCAAAAGTTCCAACATTTCTGTTAAAATACTAGACTCTATCTTTAACACCATTTATCTCCTCAATTTCAAAAGTTCCACAAATCTCACCCAGCTAACCCAAAGAACCATCTAATCTCACCGACACACCGGACCAGCGATTTCCTTCGTCCGTCTTCGAAGGCGTCGACCGGGGCTTCACGATCGATTGACGGGTATCACGATCCACAGCACGTAGCGAAGAAGACGCGAACGCGTGGCTCGTGGCGAAAGTAAATCCTTTAATTAAACCGCCCGGGTCGTTTCTCACGGGCAACCGAGTGCCAGTGTGATGGTCGATCACAATGGAAGGGCGGACACATGTCCAGCCATACGAATAACGCCTGATTCCGGCCACGAGTGAATCGCAGGAAGCCTTCCTACGACACGTTCGTCGTACACCTCTTCCTGCCGTCCTCGTTCGCCTTCGTTCGCGTCCTATATTTAGAAAACGCGCGCCATTACGCGCGCTCGCTCGCGCCATCACTTCCCTAATAAATTCGCCCATAATTGCAGCCGTCCGCGTGCTACGGCGCATACGCTTTTATGCAAATCCCAGCCAACGTTTTTTTTCTTTCCTTCTTCTTTTCCTTTTTTTCTCTTCTCTTTTCGTTTTCTTTGCGACGCGACGACTAGCTCCATCGCCATACAAACCGCTCGTTACATCGCGACCACGGCGTAACTAATTAAACTTGTAATTAACGAGCCGGGCTTGCTCGATCTCAAGGTGTCCGCCGCGTACGTTCGGGCCAAACACGTGCTCGACTTTGTTCACTTAACGTCTCTTATCGTGCCTCGTCCCGTTTCCGTGGAGAAATGTGTCGGAATTCGTTTTCCCTCTGGCCTATGCGCTCATGGTGCATGGTCGAACTGGAGAAAGTTTTTTTTCTTTTTCAATTGTCTTTGGACGTTCGTGATTGAACAGTAACAGATCAGAGAAGAATGGTGTGCACGGGACGATCAAATATTTGTTTCAATGAAGTTTCACAGTTTTGTGCCTCTAGCGTTGTATCATCGATCGTTGGAACAATTGAAAATTAAGAAAGTCGTTGAAAGATTAGCTCGGTTCAATTAATGACAGTCCAGCAATATCGTTTTATCGAGCGTGCCTTGCAACTTCGCTTTCACCTCTAAACCTCATAATTCATTACGCGTATTTAATTACTTACTATACATGTTATTATATGTAATAAAAATGTAATCAGATTTTCTATCACAATCGTAAAACAGAGGATTACGAACTGTTAATTCAGTTAGCAAATTGCATCTATCTGCACCAACAATAATTATTTTATTCGATTTGTTTCTGTTTCTCTTTATCTATTCTCTGCCAACGCTAGACTCGATAAAGGCCGATTCACACAGGATCTTTTCTGCTACTGTTGAAGTAACGCGGCCGACGCGGAAGAACGAAAATTATCGACAAAAATTCAAATGGATTGCCATCGGGCATAAGCGAAACTATCTTTACGACAGCTGCTGGCCAAAGGTGCATTACCATCAAAGTGTCGCTAATTACACGGCTGGGTCCTGTCGTTGCACATAACCGGTAAACCATTATTAATGCACGTTTTCCTATGCAATTAATAATGTCTCGCGGAGACAAGATTGGGGTCAATGGACGAAATATCAGCGATTAAATGTAAATACAACGAGGTTACTCGTGACTATTTTCGACTGATCTATCCTTGCGCATGTTATCGTTTTGCGAGTCGTTCGCTTCAAAATATCGCGTCGATTTATTATAATTGCTCTCAAAGCACGGCCAAAACATGGGTATTTTATCGAAAATGAATGATTGTTTGTTCAGCAAGACTGATAAGGGGTTGGAATACGTATCGTTAGGCGAACGTATTGGTGGAAAATTGATGTCCGCGACCGCGATTAAATTCACGGTTTCCTTGGCGAACGGAGAGAAGCGAGGATAGGTTTGTCTAGAGAGGATCCGTCTCTTTATTTTTTTACCGTGAACCTGTTTTTACCGATCATGCGAAAGTGCGTTTTAATGACTGGTTGCTCAGTTTGAGAAATTACACGGCCTCGTCAATGAGATAAACTAGGATATGCAATATTAATCAACGTCAGAGTGTGTAACACGCGAATTAAAAATTGCGCGCGACGATCCATAAATTAAATTTTAATTAAAACGCGTAAACCTCATCTCCGAACGTATTTATCCTCGTTTCTACCGAGTAGAAACTTTCCCCGAGTTGCAGTGAGCAAAATTCCGCGAGGGAGAGAGGGTGCAGCAATCGTTCGCGACAAATCAGAAAAATGTTCGAGCGTTCAGGTCTTCCTTTACGCGTACGTGGAGCCAGCCGACCGAAACGCTTTTTGATTCTATCTGCCGACAGAACCCCTGCGAGACCCTCGTAAAACTGTCGGACGGTTTTCAATCGAAGATTTCGTGATACGTAGGCGAAGATATACGCACGCCACGGGCTATCGAACTTCAGCAGAGATCGTTCTCACCGGTGTTGGTTGTTTTCAGCAGTTTAGTAGTGTTTCTGTTCGCGTGTTCGTTCGCCGTCACCGCACACGACGCGCGCGGAAACAATTCGAATTCTGGACAGGCGCGCGAGGATGGAGTAATAATCGTTTATTGCGATCCGTGGAATCGAACAGGAAGTGTGCTTGTTCCTTTGAGCAAAAATTCACTGTTGCGGCAACGTGTTTGTACGTGAAGTCCAAAGTATAGAGGGTGATCTGTCGAGTGAATGAACGTTGCTTGTACGATGGTAAATTAACCTTCTCATTGAAATTTACATAGCGAATTGCTGTGAAAGTTCACACATCTCTCGCAAAAGCTTATGTTCCATTTATAATCTGTAAATTATTGCATTTCTTTTCTCGTGACGTTCTACAGATTCGAGATAGGTCAGTTTACAATTTTTATTTTATGTCCCTTGTCGGTAAATATTGTGTTTTTCATTAACGCGGTCATTATGGTTGTTTCGTTCCCCTCCTGATTTTTTATTGCTTTGGGCGTTGTAGTAAGTTACTGCAAAAGTTTAGTTTAATTGTTTTATAAAATCTCATATTGAAATTATCTTAACTCTCTTTTTAACACAAAAATTTTATTACATGTTTTACACATATGCATTATAGTAATCTTTTTAAGGATTTCATGTTATTTACAGTATCGATTTTACAGGTTGTTTCACATCAAATCTGCATACAATTTTTTTTTTTTACTATCTCTTTTAATTATATTAATAAAATACCAACAAAAGAACAAATTTCAACATATCAGCTTTATATAAACAATATACATATATGCGTATGAAATTATACTTTTTACCCTCAATCTTCTATGAACAAGATTATTCTCCATACGATTTACGATCCAACCTCAAAATACACACCTTATACAATCTGCATACAATTCTTTTTGACTCTCTTTTAATTATATTAATAAAATACTAACAAAAGAACAAATTTCAACATATCAGCTTTATATAAACAATATACATATATGTATATGAAATTATACTTCTTACCAATCTTCTATGAACAAGATTATTCTCCATACAGATTTACGATCTAACCTCAAAATACACACCTTATACAATCTGCATACAATTTTTTTTACTATCTCTTTTGATTATATTAATAAAATACCAACGAAAGAACAAATTTCAACATATCAGCTTTATATAAGCAATATACATATATGTATATGAAATTATACTTTTTACCATCAATCTTCTATGAACAAGATTATTCTCCATACAGATTTACGATCCAACCTCAAAATACACACTTTATACAAACATTCATCAAAAGAATTAATGTTTTCACAGCGAGCATTCTCTAAACAAATATATTATTGTTCTTCACTAGAAAATTCGCAACCATTTCCATGTATTGGATGTACGACGGTTCATTATATAGCTCTGTCGGAGGAGTTACACGGAAACGGATCCGCGTCGGGTAAATTATCGTCAGTGTATATTTCGCTTTGAGGGCAGGGCCACGTCAGCTACTGTAGATTTACGATGACATTTAGATCTTACTTTTTTGGTCCTTGTGCGAAACGTACACTGAGCAATCTTAATTCTCGTGCGAGCATCGCCCAAGACTTTCGAACTTCTTGATTTCTCGTTTGTTTTCTGCGACTTTACAGCACTATTCGATGGCACGAAATGATTAACGTGTTAGAAATCAGCTGTTGAGAAAATTTATCATTATTCGTCGGAAATCAATTTATCGGTTGACGAAATATTTCTCACTTGATTTTGTGATATTTTCTTTCACGGTAGGTACGTTCGTCGCATACCTGACCTAAATTGGGAATTTTTGTAGACGATGCTGCAAAGTTAGAATGAAAGAAAAGAAAAATTCATACCTTGAGACATATTAAATGTTAAATTTATATTTATGTTAAGGGGATATTCCGGTAATCCGGTTTAAAAAGATCAATCTTTTTCTTTTACATTTTCTCCTCAAAGTATATGCTTACAGAAATGTCTATGTAAAAGAATTTATTTGAATTCATAAAATTAGCGAAGTTATAGATGTTTAAAGCAAACGGTGTACTGTTCGCAACGTAAGTATGAATATTTTTGTACAACGGATAACAAAAACTTCAAACGTGTTTTTCTCAAAAAATATTTTATTTTATAATATTATTATTTATTTCTGTATTATTATTATATTATATATTTTATTTTTTCTACTGCTCGATTGATTGTATGTATAAATATCTTTGTACAACGAGTAACAAGAACTTCAAGAGTTTTCCTCAAAACCATAGTTTTTAAACTGGCTGACGGGATATCTCACGTTTTAGTTGACCGATTGACTTGAAATTTGGAGGAAATCTTCACCGGATGTATCTTTATCGCATAAACTACGAATTCCAAAATCTGATGTTTTTTCTATTTTTTTTTTTTTTTTTACCACCCAAAGGACGAAAAGTACAAGGAAAATCGATATTTAAACTTCAAAATGCTGCCATTTTTTTAATTTTCGGAATTTCGCTGTTTCAGTAGTTCATGCTATAGCCATATTTATACTAATTAAGAGCTTTTTGGTTTTTCCGTTTCAAATAACCAGATGGACCGGAGTCAGCCGTTTTTAAAAACGTGCTTTACCTAGGGCTATATAATTTCCACAATTTTCATTAATTTCGTTAAAACAAAAAAATTGTGAATACTCTTTAAGTATGAATAAATCTGTGTGCAGAAATTGCACATCAAAACGTATCATGGTTTTCTTAGAATAAATCCCAAAAAAGTCGATTCTTATAAGCCGGATTACCAGAATATCCCCTTAAGTAAAGATGTGCTATATAATTGTCACGTAGAATGGAAAATTGAGATCTGTATTTCTATTTTTTTGTTTTATTTTGCTTTTGTTGATCGTGGACATCTCCAAATATCTGTTATTTTATTTATTATTTATTATTTCTATTGGCTTAGAGGAGCAATAATCAGCAGTTTTTGTAATTTTACAATATTCATCGAGGGTGTTTCGTGTATGAAACTGATACAGGTTACTGACTAAGATTACCGTACGCATTAACCCGCGGAAGGAAAACTGTTCTATCATGCACGGATACACGTACAAGACATTCTATTGATTGTGTACACAAAAAATCTTCGAACATAAATGTATAAACGTGAGAACAACAATAAAAGAAAAAGCCCCGTGGCTTGATAATCAGTCGCAATTTTCGTAATTCCGCGAGATTATCTCCGCTCGGATGGTTTTAAAAGTGCCAACTCAATTTCGAAACATCTTTATCTCTAAATTCCGCATACCTAACCTATAAGTACCAGTGCCGAGATCTCGTGCATGAAATCACCATCTACCCCTTTGGAAACTCGAAGATTATCGTCCGGCAGAACCGGCAATTTCAAAAAAGTGTGCGCGCAAACTCTCAACTCTCTAAGTTCCAATCATCTCTCGTCCCGAGAACGATTTCATCGACTCCTGGAATCGTGATCATGGTGCCGGAGCTACCTGACCCTGGCTCGCGTTCGATCGATACTCGCACGAGATCGGATCTTCCTCCCTCCCGGCCCCCTCCCCTTTTTTTTTGTTTCAAGAGGTCGATTATGCGAAAAACGGGCCGGGAGAACTCACTACCCACGGCCATCAATAACCATCACTTAAGTAATTTGCGACTAATCATCGGGTATTTGCCACCGATACTCACGTTTAACGTCTCCTTAATTATCTCTTCATATTTTTACACGATTATCGAATTCCGGCCGATGAATTATTCATCCGGGAGTCCCTTCCGAGGTTAGGCGAAGCAGGGTTGTTGAGTTTCATCTCTTTTGCCACGGATTATTACGTTTGCGCGCGATCCTGCTTTTCCGGAATGGTATTTGCTGCGAATGATAGTATTTGTGACTTTAATGGGTTTAATGGAGTTGTTTTTCCTTTGAATTGTCGAGCGAATGGTTTCTTGACTTAGGGAAACGGATTTTTGCGAGACGATGCGCGTCAGATTGGAGGATCGGAGCTCTTGTCTTTGCAGATTAGCGTGAGCTGATCATTTGTGTCTCTTAGAATTGTAAAAGTTTATCTATATCTCAGTACATTCGCACAATTTTAATTTTTTTTCTCTTTTTCGTCGCATCGACGACGCTGGAATTAGGTATGTGTGTACTAGTTTGTGTTTCTGAGATATTTTAAATCTTTGTACGCCATTTTGAGAAGTCAGGCTTATGTTTGAGTTAATTCCGTGTCTCTGTTGGACTTCTGTGGTGTGGCATTCGTGCAGAATGTGAGTGACTGTTGATGAGTGGTTATTATAGGTGGAAGACGTAGTTCTTTTAATTTTATGTTCGTGTGTCAGCTTGGTATGACCAGTTCTTAGACGTGTAATAATTATTCCTTCTTTCCTGTTGCTAATGTTTGGTATTTATTGATGAAAGTCTCGGATACTTTTGTGTAGTTGAGTGCTTTCAGTTATGATCCACGTATTGTTCCATTCATTTTTTATTACTTTTTTGCAGTGGATTATTTGGTATCAATCATAAGGGATTGGAAAGTGGTTGCGATTGTCAGTAAAACTGTGACTTTTTTCGCTGCTGCGTCGGCTTTTTCATTTCCTTCTATTCCTCGATGAGCTGGAATCCAAATGACTGTAGCTTTTGTGTTAGGTTAGTTGTAGTTTAATTCTTGGATGACGATTGTCAATTGGTTATCTTGGTCATATGATTTCGTTAAGGATTTTGTAACACTCATGGAGTCGGTGTACATGACGACCTGGGTTTCATTATTTGAATATGCATATTGTAATGCTTCTAGAATGGCATAAGTTTTGGCTGTGAGGATGGATGATGAAGAGGGGAGATTTTGTGTGATTTTTTTGGCTTTTTTTGTAATGACGTATCCAGCTCTAGTTCTTTTTCGATCCATCAGTGTAAATCTTGTTGTGGTAGGTATAGTTGTTGTTTAATTCTAGGAATCGGGCCCTGTGGTATGGTTGGATTGAGGATTTTTTGCGGAGAATTCGGCAAGATTTAAAATTTTCTTTTTGTATTTAAGAATTTAAAATTTTGTATTTAAGAAATATTAGGATTACCGAAATGTAATTTTTAAAGTATGCGATATGTAAAGTATAAATTTAGTGAGCTAATTCATATTTCAAAAATGCACAATACATATCATAAATATATTACATATTTTAATACAATGTTGACCGGTCGTGTTTACACTTGCATTAGCTATTTTAATTTCTGAAACTCATAATCAGAGTAATACATACGGGATAATGTGAAATATTTACTTGTCGTGTCAACGGTGTTCACTTTATTATAGAAAAAAATTACTTTTATTGATATTTATGTTTTTATCGCAATTTTAGTGTTACAAGAATTTCAATCATGATGAATTGTGACGGTGAAGAACTTTTCAATAAACTATAAGCAAACGCTTTATCTGATTATCCGAGTGATTTTATATTATTTTATATATATATATATATATAATAATAATAGTATATACTAATATTATATAGTATATATTATAGTGATGTGGAAATTGATAGTTTATTGCAGCGAAACCAGATATATTTGCAAAATCTGTACTATTATACGTGGGTGATTGCTATACAGTTTATCACACTAAAAAAATATATTTTATGTATAATATTATGTATAATATATATATATAAAAGAGATATACAAAGTTTCATTTAAATTCATTCTGTATAAATAAAGTACATCGAAGTTTATTTAGATTGTTCCACTTTCATACTCAATTACGAAATAATAGCCGGTGACATGAGATAGCTTTCGCTTAAAAATTATCGGTCAATAATGACTTAAAAATATAAATTTGCGTGAAAATCTGCAACAATTATATACAAATTCTCAAGTGTAACAGGTCCTATTTCGAAATCGTTTAAACATTAGGTGTACCAATGTTAGGAAAACGAGATTCATCATTTTTTTTTAAACAATATCCGCGCGTTATAATTCAATCGTTTCACTTGTGACCGTAAGAATAATTAATGCTCGCACAATCATACATAAGATTGTTACAGCACGGTCTCGCTGGAAATCTACATTTATATTTCTGCTTATGGTTGCCGAGAGTAATTAGTTTCGCAGCCCGTTTCGGTTATAATCGTAAGCGTAATTAGTGGAAATTACGATCATCAGTGTGATTAATACGAGCCTGGACAGTAGCTATCAGAAGACGTTCGCTTCGTTTTGCGTACGATCGCTACTACGTAATTAGTGCAACTGGATGCCACGGCCTTGCTTCTCTGATTGTCGAAGGAAATTATTTATGACAGCAATAGTAGCGAGTCTAAGTATCATTGCGATTGATGAGAATAGTAAAGCCCGATTCACGTCGTCGATCTGCTTTGTGGTTCGTTCTTCTCCTTGGCTTTGCCTGATCTGTTCAGTGAAAAATAGACAAATTACACACTAGACGGCGGATTTTCGTGCATTCACAGGAAATTTAAAGATACAAATATAATATGATACAAATATTCAAAGTGTAACGTTTTTTATAATGTTTAATATGTAAAGAAATTCTCTATCTAGAAAAAATATGATTTTGCATAAAAATTCGTAGTCTACTTATTACAATCACGAAAATTGAAATTTACATAGTAATTTATGTGTGAAGATCCACTGATTTCTTAAGAAAACATTCTTCTTATCTATGAAATTACTACAAAGATTTAGAGTTGTGTTCAGAATTTTATTGCTTTCTTTTCTCCTTTCCACTAATTGCAACTATTCGAAGCAGTTTTTTTTTTTTAAATATCCTCTTTCTTCACTCATTGATTGTAAATTTATGGTATATATATTCGTTTGTCAGTCATTTGGCAAATTTTTCCTTTAATTCTATACCAGAATCTTCTGAAGATACGTAAATCATGTCACTTAAATTTATAAATATTAATTTATAAATATTAATTTTGACATGTAGCTTAGATATTCATTCACTGAACAGATCCTGAATTTGAAAGTAAATCATTTCTGTAGAAACGCGAACGAATCGATAGTATAGATTGGGCATAAGGGTATACTCTTCATTGAATATTGCATCTTGTCGGAAATATACGTAATAAGTTTCTGGTTGCAGAAAGAAGAACGAACATTTATTATTGGTTGTAATATATATTAATTGTACAGGATGTGCCATAATACATGTGGGACTAATCAGTAGTGGACAGGGGACATTAAAGCAATGAAAAAAAAAATTTATTTCAACATGTGTCTTATTTAATCTTGTTTCAAGGTTTCACAACTGCTCGTCTTCATAAAATTATCCCTCGGTCCCTGTGTGCAAGTTTGCAATCACTGTATTAAGGAATTTTTAATCTTTTAGAACTCTCAAATTTTCAAAATTTCAGAGATTGCACGTCAAATCTGTTGGCAGCTTTGTTGTATGCTCATGCACGAGATACTTCAACATTGATAATAATAACGAGTACACAATTGTATTCAAGTAGCAAAATCAAAATGGCTAATGGGACCAGAATAAAAATGGCGGTAACTTTGAAACAAGATCAAATGTAATACACGTTCGAACTTTCTTCGTGTTTTTAGTGAAGTTGATCTCACGTGTTATGATACACCCTGTATACGTATTTCACGAAGTTTATAAACGATCTAATCTCCAGTATCAATCTATAACTAGGAGCATAGCAACTATGTGTTTAAAATGTGTGCTTGAAATTCGAACGGGGTAAAAAACTTGTTTATCGAGGCTAATTATATTTTATGGAGTAGCTTTAATGTAGGAAAACTGTCATGCAACTGATCGAGCCATTTTGTCACGAAGAATGAAAATAAGAAAGAAAGGAAGAAGGAGAGGAATATCTTTCGTTGTGAAGAAACTGTCGTGAAAATGAAAGGAAAAGGAGAAGAAGGGGAATACTTTTCGTTTGAAATCTTATTTTCAAGAGAAGTTTAAAAGTTTAAAACTTCGAACTTGGCTTTCTCGTACACCAAGTCCTAAATAAACTGGATTTTGATGTAAATTTTCAACTTACATTTATGTGTGGAATACTATCGAGTGGAGCCAATTCAAACTTAATTTTCTCGTAAACCAAGCTTTAAATGAACTTGGAGTTTGTAGTAAATTTTCAATTTACTTTTATAATACTAAAGAATGTTACATTTACATTACGTTTAAATATCTTACGTTACAATATCTGTAATATATTTTTGTTATATTCAGTGTTATATTTTGTTATGTTCAGTATTATATTTTGTTATATTCATTTCACTATTTGTTTCGAGACATCGTATGGATTATGTTATTGTCCAATTGGAGTCATACTACTATTCTTAATCTAACTAAAATCCATCAATCGTCGTCCAATTTTTTCTCATTCTTTCAAATCAGACCACGTACGATGGCTTCAATATCGTACAAAAACCTTGGTATAATTAAAATCCATCAATCAGAGTGCTTTCTTCATCAATTTAATTTCATTCAGTTCCACAAACTACAATTGCCCGCAAATTCACAGGTCCAATTACTAAAAATCTCAATTTAATTCAAATTCACCCTTTCTTACTTCTTCTCTCATTCTTTCATGTCAAATCACGTTAACCTAGTATCTATAATTTATACACTATCTCCAGATACACCTGAATAATGCATGGCCACTTAAGACGGCGAAACGAAATGTCAAAAATCGCGAGAAAGGCGAAGTGTGACGTAGAACAGCCTTGGAATAAAATCTTCTAAAAGGATTCCCTGGCTATCGATGCACGCCCCGAAGCAGATGATGGCTTTAATATCAGCTCGGCTCGCGCAACACTGTAATGGGCCTTTACGGCGGCAAGCAGCACCGTTTCGCGGTGTAAATTGCACGTTGCATCGATTTACGAGGCGAACAGTAATTTCCACCGTCCTCCGCGCCGCGGACGTAACTCACTCATTCGCTCGCTCGTACACACGCCTCGCGAGTATGCGATACGCGTAGGAATAACGCGCGATGAATACGGGAGAACCGACCAGTTCCGGTGTGGTGTTCGAACCAACGCGCTAGAGAATCGTCTCGCCGCGCGGAACCACACTTCCACGTCGGGGATCGAAGCGCCTCCGGATCAGGAATTACGCGCGAATCGCGTAAGTACGTTTATGGCACGCGCGGAATTCCTGCCCGTTGCCATTTAACGTCTCGCGAGCGTTCTCCTCAATTCCTCTTGGACGCCGTTGTTAAGAAGCGGGGATTTATTTACTGGACTCGTTCGTGCAAATTCCTTTTTTTTCGAAAGGAATGGGGGGAGGATGGAAAGATGGAATGCTTGATAAAGGTATTAAATATTATAATACATTATATTTTGTTGTATTGGAATATCTTGATTATTTGATATTTAATATTTTATAATATGATTAATATTATTTATTAAACGTATACGAATTTTAATATTACACTATGATATTTGATTTATATTAAATTATATTATATAAATTTAATTATATAATTTATTATATATATAAATATATTGAAATTATATTATAAATTTATATTAAGTTACATTATATAAAGATGGAATGCTAGATAGAGACATTAAATATTATAATACATTATATTTTGTTGTATTGGAATATTCTGATTATTTGTAACATTTAATATTTCGTAATATAATTACTATTGTTTATTATACGTATACGAATTTTAATATTACACTATGATATTTGATTTATATTAAGTTATATTACATGTTCGCATACATAGTATATATTTTATACTGATTACAAATACTTCGTCAATAAAATAATTATTTATTACATTAGGAAGATATTAATTTTAAATTGGAATTGTAATTTAAATATCTCAATTAAATTGGAGTGATTACATATTAATTAAAGTTTTCGAAGAGTTGCATCAATGAACGAACGAACCGTAATAACTAAATTGACAAATACGAGCGAGAAAAACCCTGGCGATTCCAAACCCTCAAGAGAGCAAACATACGTTTTTCAGTGAAATTCTTGCGGTACACCACTGAATAAAATCCACCATAAAATTATTCCTGCCACAGGAGGTCATAAAATCGTTTCGATATGTATTTACCATTACGCGGTACCGATCCTCGTCCCTACGTGATACAATTTCCACTCAACGAAAAAAACCAATTCGTGTTTTCACTCTAATGAACGAAATCACATGATCCCCGCGTTCAGGATCATCATCGTCGAGTCATTCTCGAAATAAGCGTGGGTATGATTGAGCCAGGTCAGGAATCAGATTACTTACAGTTGGAAGTCTGGAATCGAAGTCTAAAATACGGTTTCGGTGTTTGCACTCTGCGGTGGCAGAGTTTGCCTACGAAGCGGTGATCGTGGAATGTCGTCCCGTTGATGTTACTCGACCGCGAGCAAAATATTCCTCCGCTCCTCTCATTGAGGTCTCCATTTGGTTGTCCGAGCTGCGTACTCTAATCTACGGTCGATGTAATTTGCCTGTGGCGCTGTACCGTCATTTTAAGCGTGCTCGTATGTAGGGAAGATATAGCAACAGTAGACTGTGATAGCATTCTGAGGTCTGTACGTAGTTTTATGGCGAAGGAATCTGAGAGTTTTTTTAGGGAAAAATCCAGAGTTACGTGGGAAAAGTAGATTTTTATCAAATAGAGCAACTGTACTAATTAGTGTTTTTATTAACAAGAAAATCTGTAATAACTTTTTTAATCAAGTTTATTTTATTTTCACATGTTCTTCTGTATAATTTATTTTAACACTATCCCAAGTAAAGGATTTTAGAACAAACGTAATTGCTTGAACGCGTTTTAAAGTGTTGAACTCTTTCGTGTGACATTACTAATTCTAATTTTTCATATATTTCAAGTGCAGCAATATGTTACCTCAAACATTTATTTAATTTATTGACGTTGTTATACCGTAATCGTAATTTTCCATGGTGAAAATGCTAGATATTATTCTAAGATTTCAAACAGGTTTCGTATGAAATTTTTATGAATTCAACGTTCTACTTTGAAGTTGAATAAAACAGTTCCTCGTGTATATATGTAAGATTATCTGTTGTAAAATTATTAAAAAAAGTTGAATGTCCTACGAGTAAAGGAACTAACAGAAATACATATGTGGGTATCCACTATCTAAGTTGCCCTTGGCGTTAGTATACGTTTTCAATGCGTTAGTATACCTTCTCTGAGAAGAAATAGATGGTTATAATAGTGCTTTGAAGCGTAGTTTTATGAAACAGAGTTTCCTCGGAAATCGTATGTTGCGTTATTATTTTAGAATTGAATTTCTCGGAGGTAAAGAAATATCTACTTACTATTTTAGCTTAGAACAACTTTTTCATTGCCTCTGGCAGTGTTTTACAACCATGTCATATCCTTATTATTAGTAGCAGTATTACATCGAGGTCTGTTACATTGTGGATTCAAGTTTCAAATCGAAGATTCACTGTTTCCAATTCAATTTTCAATACATTTATTTATCGAAACGATAATTTGTTTAGGGAAACAAATTTTTTACTAGTCTACGATTAAATAAACATTCTGTAGATTGAGTGAACATTAACAGATAAATGCATGAAAAATGTAAAAAATTTTCATTCGATAGCACAGACACACAAACATCTCAACACGTTTTCAAATAATCATAAACTCTGATTCATCATAACTTTCAATATAATACCGCACCATATCTTTTCAAGACAAGACGTTTTTTTTCTCGAAATTGCAAATTTTCATAGAAAAATTTAAAAATTTTTTCCATGATTGAATCTGCAGTGGATTAAAGACTGAAACTTCCGCTTTACAAAAACCACTAAAAATTTGCCGCACGATTTTTTTTCGCCAATTTAATGTCAGACAAAAATGTTACAATTTCTTGAATTTTCGTCAGCTCAACATTCAAAGTTCAATAAAATAGCGAAGAAAGCTCGTACATCAAATTTTATATTAAATTGTACATCGTCATTTTAAAAGGAAGTCTTCAATCTTAAAATTCATTGTAACTTCAGTCATGAAAAAAATTTTCAATGCTTCTAAACACCATGACAATTTATAGCATTTTCGAGAAGGAAAGTATCTTCACTTGTCCACTCGATATTTGATGTAAAAATATTTTAGAACAATATTGACTTATTTATAAAATAGAGATATCGAGCTTTAAAACGAATCCAAGTTTATTGTTGTACGACTGTTTTTTACAAAATTATAATAGTTTCAACTCAGCTTAATGTTGAAATATTTATGGGAGTAGCCGTATAAAATAAATAATAAATTATACAAATTATCCAAATATCTATTAATGGTAATCACTGTATAATATAATATATAATATTTATAATATAATATATACAATAATATGTACAATAATACAGGGTGGATCAAAAATCACTTCCTACTAAAATAAATCCATAACTTTTTTATTGTATATTTAATAAAATTAGTTTTTTCTTATATTTTGATGTTTTATCAAGAGAAAGAAAAAAAGTAGATGAAACTTTCGACCCATCCTATATAATAATAATTTCACCAAGCGTTTGATCTCAATTACAATAAAATATCAAGGAATGAAAAGTGGAGAAATATATTCGTCAGTCACGCACCATCGCGGAACGAAAGCGGAACAAAATTGTCAATCTCTGGAGGTGCACCAGGTGGTAGTGCAGCAATTATTTATGCACGATTAGCAGCGTACACCGTTTACGCGGCCTCGTTTCAATCTTGGTAACAAGCCAAGCGTTCGTGTACACTTGGAGGGTTACTCGGTCACGGAAACGGTCCGGGGGATGACGGCGATGAGTTCGATCGGTTCGGCCTCTCTGGCGCTCTGTCCCTGGACATATTACACACACATATCCGCCCAGCGGAAAGAAGAGAAGCGTAGCCAGCCCTGGCGGCCCTATTACTTATGCAGTCTACGTTAGTCCCGGCTTGCATTGCTGCACGACTGCTTGCTTACCCTTCGTAACGTGTACTTTATTCTTTCCAGATGCGCTCGAGCCGATAGCTACTGGCGATTCGCTCGTTTAACAGCGTAACGGCGAGCCGGTAAGAGTCAGGGCCGGTGACTGGCATCGCGTGAAGAGAGACGGATAGAGAGCACCACACGCGGAGGGGGCGGAAGGACGAAGGAGAGACGACGACGACAACGACACAGAGCGAGGGAGCAAACAGGCAGAGGTAAAAACGTGACTGGTTCCTAAGAGGGTGCTAGAAGGTGAGCACAGTTGCTAGGAAGAATATAGAAAACGAGAGTCTTCTTCGTTCTTCTTTTTTCCTTTTTTTTTTTTTTTTTTTNTTTTTTCGTTTTTTGTTTCTCCTTTTCTCGGCTCGTTCACGCGCGACGCGGTCTCGCCGACTTTCACGTCGTTACGATCTCGCACCTGCGCGACACGAGAACGGTTCACTTTTCGTTTATTTCGTTCGTAACTTTCTGTTACGAAGTGTCGGCGCGAACCCCCGTTTAATTACAATTTACGCCATGCAAATGCCACGATTATCACTTTAGTCGATTCGGACTCGGTTTTGTTTAGAAGTTAATTATTGCTAGGTTGCGAATCTTTATGCAAGTTTATGTTTCCTCTGGATATGATTGGAAAACCAGTATCTCGACGTACACTATTGTTTCTATGCTAGAACAGATATTGTATTTTGAGTATTTTATGTGTTGTATTCATTCCATGCGTTTCATTTTCAGATTATAATAATTATATGTTACAATGACTAATTAAACTGTTGTGTTATGGCTGAAGGTTTGTCAACCAGAGAGTATTTGCATCGTACAAGTCAATTTTAGGAGACAGTAATTATCAGTTACATTGCGTCGCTTCCTGTAACGGATATCTAATGCAAAACCTAATAATATCTATAACTATAGAAATCACTCGTCTGTAATGGGCTTTACTGTTTCTTCAATTAATTCATTATTACTATTACTTCGATTAATTCTTCTTTATTCGCTTGGATGAAGAACTTATGTATTCAATACCTGTTGAGTGAAATTGATATAGTTAATTTGCGATTTCTTTAGATTTGATGAAATTTCCTGGAATGAAGCGAAAAGAAGGAAATATTTCATAGATTTAGTAGCGTTTTGTTTTTCTTTGCTAGTTTACCTTTAGCTAGTTTGGATTTGAATGAGTTTGACTAGGAAATTTTCTAAAATAAAGCAGAAAGCATTTTATAAGATTCAGTAACTTTTTGCTTTCTTTTTTTTTTTTTTCGTAATTTATTCTTCGCTAATTTGGTATTTTTTTAGATTTAAATGAGTTCAACTAGGAAATTTTCTGAAATAAAGCAGAAAGAAGGAAATATTTCGTAAGATTCAGTAGCTTTTTGTTCTTTTTTTCTTTTTTTGCCTTAGCTAATTTGGGATTTCTTTAGATTTAGATTGAATAGTTCAATTGATAAATTTAATAGAAAAAGAAATGAAAGAAAAAAGAGAATGTTTTATACGTTTGTGAAAAATACTATAATATTCCATTCTAAATAATTTTTCTCTTCTAGATTTATAACCGTACTGTAATGTTATGACAAATCAAATCATACGACCATAAAAAATTTTACTCATAATTTATTTTATTTTATTCCTTTGTTGCCAAAAGAAGTACTAAAAAAACAAATCGAAAAATAGACGTTTTGCACGACTTCCCTCAGTAGATTTTTCGTAATTAAACGAACAAGAAGATTTAAAATGATTAATGATACTGATCCACGGATGAAATATTGCACATTGTAGAGAAATAAATTAATTGCAAAGAATCGAGTTAATGTAATGTAGAAATTTATTGTTCATCCGATTAAGATCACCGGATGAGGAATGTATTGCCTCCAAAAGAAATATTGCCATGAAATCTCCAATGACTAATTATAATTTTACATCTTTATTCGTAAATTAGATTAAAAGGTCGTTTAAGTCGCGATTGTAAAATTAATCTTCGCGCGCACATTGTTGAAAAGCTACTTTTAATCTCATTTTTTACACCCAGATAAATAATGATTCTTTGAACAAAGAAAATTATATTCGGTCTTGAATTTCCTTTGAAACTGATTTTCTTAGACTTTCTTCTTTACATTTTTCAAGTGTTCTGTTAATTTAAATCAACTATCGTTACACTGGACTAAATTATAGGAAAGTCAGTCATTTTTTTGAAGCCAAAAATTTGCCAATATTCGTCAATAAAAACTATAAATTTGTCAAAATTTATCAACCCTTTAAAAGTGCAACAAAGAAACTTTTATTTCACAGTCTTGCATTACATTTAGCAGTGCAATGGAAATATGGAGAAATTTTTTTTTAACTAAAACCTTCCCAATTTTTTATTACGTTTGATAGTGTAACAAAGAAACTTTTATTTCCCAATATTAATTGTATTTTATTTCATTATAATTAATATTAATTATACTTTCCAATATATTTAGTAATATAATAAATTTTTATTTAAGAAGTGTTCAACTGAAATCTTTCCAACCTTACATTACATTCAGTATATCAAAAAAATCTTTGTTTGAAAGATCATCAACTGAGATCTTCTCAATCTTGTACTACATTTAGCTATATAACAATTATACCTGTACGGTGTAATTAAACAGAGAATATTCCAAGATGAGGTTCATCCGCAATACGTGGTTGGCATGAGTTTGAAGTAATTGAGTTATTTTTAAATCTTAATTACTAGGCGAATGTAGAGGTGATTATAATTATAAATGGAACATTAGGTTCATTTAGTTGCTTCCCAATGCGAGCGTTAAGTCATTTGTATTTCCTCGGACGTGTTGTATGTAACAAAAATATAAGTATATTGTTCCCTTATACATATTTATATTTGTTCATTGTCGGAAATATGATTTCCTTTTCTCACTCGAAATTATCCAGACGATTTCCGCGAGACAAATTGATACTACAAACCAATTTACAAGTACTTATAATGATATAAGCGCAAGCTTTCGAAATCATTTCGCGTTTAATTTGTCAGCAATTAAAAGAGTAATTATAATAATTGCTCAGTTTATCTGTAATTTCATTACAAATTTAAACAGATTAAATAAACATCATCGTGACGTATAATTACTTCTAATTATATATTTATTATATCTATATAATTATATATATAATATATAATATATATATATTATATATATAATATCTAATTATTATATATATATTTATTTTAAGTATATTATTTATAATTTTATTAAAAATTGCGTGAAATTGTGGAGTCGTGATTTAATTTCATTTGTTTCGTAGCGACATACTTGCTAGATACGATTATTACTGTAATTATCGGAAAAATGATTATAAGCTTTCTTATAAGCTAATTATAGAATTAGCTTCTCTCACAATCAACTTCGTCAATTGATAATTATACGTTATTGTAGATTTATTTTCGTATAATTGCGTATAAATAATTTTTGTTAAATTAAATAATTCCATACAACGGTATTTCATTGTAGCTGAAGAAATTTCTGATAAATTTATTAATTATTACATATAAATTTAATAATCGTATAATTAATATCTTTTCCACGTACAATTATAAATATAATTATAAAATTTCATTTTTACTTTAACTATACGTGTTCCTCAGAAGTCAGATTGATCAATTTTACTTTTTATCAATTTTTTAATCTTATTATATAAATGCAGGATTAATATTCAATTTCTAAAAGAACTTATTATGAGTGTATTTATTGCAAGAAGATGCGTTTGAAAAAAGCAGAAAGAAATTCTACGTTTTATTTCCAAAACAAATAAATGAATAATTGCACATTTCAATGTAAATCTAAAAAAATAAACATTCATAACATTGCAATTTTTAACATTTTCCATTTATTGAGTCTGGCTTCAGATTGATTCATACATTAATCACTATGAACCGTCTTGATCATCACAATGAACTTCTTTATATTTACTTCCATTCTGTTCTTCTTCATTTTTATTTTTATTCATCGAGCTCTAAATTTCTTTTTCATATTTATTCTATTATTATACAAAGAATCACTTAAACATCAAGCACTTTAACTATAAGATCAAGGCTTTCAAGATATTCGTGGCTCAAGCCATTACGATCATTTTGATCAGATTATAAAAATTAAAGTTTACAGTCGACTTGCCACGAGAAGATAGTTAAACTTGGTCGTGAACGCGTGAAAACGAACGCGTGAAATACTTCTTTCCGGTTTAAAGAGAGAAAGGGAGCATCATTCTCACCCTGACATTTCAAAGCCTCGATTTGATTTAGAGACCTCGTGAAACGCCGGACGAGTCGAGGTCGATCGCGATATATCTTCAGTCCCGTTCGCAATGGGGATCTTTTTATATGATCGAGACATGTTTCTTGAATTAACTCGTTCGTAGTATAGATTGTAGACTAGAAGATCTCAAGGCTCGTTTAGCATCGATTTATAGTATTTATAGTATTCGTTTCTACTTATTGGTACATTTAGCAATTCATATATTTTCAATTTGGATGCTTAACTGGAAAATAAAAAACGAAGAATTAATTTTCAAAGCTCGTTTGACGTTGAGTCGTGGCGTTAATGTTACTACAATTTATTATTAGATACTAAATGTTAGTTATTGCGTGTAACAGTTTATAAATAGTTTTTGAAATTTTTTACATATTTTAGACTTTTTAGAAATGTGCGACGTACGTTTTAAAAATGAATCAATGAGTAATATGCAAGGAAATAAAAAGAAATAAAAATTCGAAAACATCGAAAATAACATACTTATTGTCAGTTATTATAAATAAATTTTTTGTTTGATTGGAAGTTCTTTACTGAAGAATATAAGAAGGGAAGAAAAGAAAAGAAACAGTTTCAACGACAAATTGAAACTATATTAAAACTCATTCATGTACGTTGTAACTTTTTTATTACAAAAAATTTAATCAGTTTCATTAATGTGATCCAGTTCCTCTAATGAGCCTATGACGATACTGGTTAATACATTTTAAAATAATTGCAAGTAAAAAGATTCTTCAACATTTGAATTTCATAATATTAAACTATATACTTGAAATTATTTTGCAAAATATTATACATACCCAAATCTACAATAAAACCAAAAACTATAATAAAAGGCCCAGCGCAACTAGCAGCATATACTCCGAAAGAAGTGGCGTGTCATTCTCACTAATAAACGAGCGAAAATTCAGCGGAGTCACTTCTCTAAACACACGAACAAACTACAAAAGAAAAAAGAAAAAGAAAAGGAAGACTCGCTGTCTAGTAGGTTGAAGAACGTTGAATGAACCGCATGTGTCGGCGAGAGCGTCAATGAATATGTAAAAGAGACGAGAGAAAGGATCCAAGGGGTTCAAAGCGCGGCTTATTATTCCCAATGGAGCTTATCTGATCGCGATCATTACCGCTGATCCAGGGAGCATTCCACTAAATGCTGGTTCCGATTACATTTATTGAAATAATCGATCGGTCCGCGTATTATGCTAATGCCAGCCAGACCTTAACTGTTACACTGTTTGCGTCGATATAAATCGATGCACCGCCGTGAGCACCGGCGTGTAATTTGTCCGCGCATGCGCGGTTGCATCCTCTCGAGATCAGGTTTAAATCGTTCTTCCAACCTTGGTCTTACGAAAAGTGATTTCTCTCTTTTTTTTTTTTCTTTTCGTTCGTTGCAACTTTCCTTCTTCGGATCTTATGCTTTTGATGTTGAAGGCCACATTATCTTGCAGGTAGTTTGATTTTGAGCAACAATGTTATAAATGTAACTGCGTTCCTTGCAGGTTTCTTCGAGGTTAGGTTTCAGTGAGTGAGTATGGTTGCGTGGTACTGAAAAATTGTAATAAGATTCATTTTGTTCAACGGTTTAGGTTAAGTAATTAATAACATTTGTGGTAAAACAGGAAAGAAGTAAAAGTAGCGACAGGCTGTAAATTTAAACTGGATACGTATATGTCCACCATTTTTTGCGGAGGTCATACGTAGCGTAAATAACTATTTTGAACATACTATTTCTTTTATCTTCTATTTTTTTTTTTTTGTTGTTGTAGTAAAAATTAGTGTTACTTAGAAGTATTTTTAATAAAATCTTTAAGAATCATATATGTGCATCAAACGTTAGAATTAATGACCTATTATTTCCTTCAAGTTGTCATTCTTTTGTCACTTCCTTTTTCCTTATTTGCACATATTACGGATTAAATGTTACAAGAAAGTAGGCAACCAAAAAATAATGAGAATCTAACTTGTTATAATTATATTTTATTTGTTGTAAAAAGTGATACAATTTTTGAAACTTTTTAAGTCATTATCAATATATCTATACATAATAATAATAAGTATATCATAAGTATCATAAAAACTGTTTCCCCACTAATTGATGAAAATAAACGAAGATATTCTGGCAAATCTCGAAGAATCGAGCGTTCGGAGAGAAGGAAGGAAAGAATGAAAAAAAAGGGAAAAAGAAGCGCATCGTGGGGGCCAAGATGGGAAAATAAATAGCACGTATCGCGAGCTAGCGGATGTCGATGGGGGCGAAAGTGGGCGGATATAACCATAGAGCACGTGGCACGCGAGCATCGGGTCACCATAAAGATCGTGATTTATCGCGATCGGCGCTGTTTCGATCTCGATCCGGCGTAAATTATTACCTGAATAACCGTGTTCGGTGCTTTCGAAAATTGATTTCTTTTACGACATTATTGCATATCGGTACTTTCTATTTCCACATGAAATTCAATGGGTGATCAAACGAATATTTTATGTATATTTTGAAATCGTTATGTACATATGTATTTCAAATTTGACGGAAAAATTTTTTTTCTTATAAACAGAAGCTGATTTCAAAAATCTGACAACAGCACAATCTCCAATAAGTGAAATTGCAATTAATCTGCGTTGAGAAGCAAACATCAATTTAACGGAATGCTGTAATTCAATTATAGAATTAAGTAATTCAATTATAGAATTATCAGTTTAAATAGAAAGATTTTGTAATTTCGTTTTATGCAAGAAAATTTTAGTAATAAATTCGTATTAAATAATAAATTATAATAATTGCTAACTAATATTAAAAATACGTAAACGTAGTTAAAATATACAAAATATATAATTAAAAATATATTGTAGAATTTAACACTCTTTACGAGTAGATTAAAAAGAATTGAAAACGTAATGTTGATGCAACGTTGGTCCTCAACGAATTAATAAAAGAGAAATACAAGAAAATATTTATTTCTAATTATTATATTTTCTGTACACACATTTACCTTTACACACGTTTGTTACGCAGATTATTCAAGTAGCATCCGAAACTGAAAAAAAAAAACTGGACTCCCCTATTAAACCACCGAAACTGAAATCCCCTATTAAATCACCAAAGGAAGGTCGAAAAATAACAAAATCGTTGCTTAAAAAAAAAAAAAAAAAACCCACTGAATCCCATTTAATAAACCATAAAATTCAATTAAAATTATTCCGCAGCCTAATTTGAATTTCACGTGGCGATAAAGCCGCGTCAGTTTATCCGCGCGGGGTGAACACGGAGGAGGCCGGCTCGTGTCGCATCGAGAACGATTACCCTGTTATCGTAATTTTCGACGGTCTCTGGGGGCCGCCTTTCGAAAATAAGAAGCCGTCGATCGTTGGAAACGAAGGGTGGTTCTCGAGGCACATTAGAATGATTAAGGCGGGGCTTTCGACTATCGTTGACACGCGTGTAAAACCGGTTATCTGCGCCCACGACGCATTATTTCGCTCTCAACGCCGATGTTTCGCGATAACGAACCGACGCGACGGCCGCATCTTTGAAACGTTGCGACGGGAGAATTAAATCGAGGAAATAGAAGAATAAAACGAAGAGAAAAGGGGAGGAAAGAGAGAGAGAGAGAGAGAGAGAGAGAGAGAGAAAGAGCAAAAGAGCAAGAGTGCCTCGAGAAGAATAAAGACAATCGTAAAGCGTTCAATCGGACAACTTTTGCTTGAACCGTACCGACTTGCGGTAGCCGCTTCTCTAAATATAAGTTTTTACGAGCGGTGAAGTTACAAGATAAAGGTATAGGTATAGATTAAGCGTGGTCGTTCAAGGGTAGGGAAAATTATTCTTAACAGTGGACAGTTATGCCCCCTTTTTCTGTTTCGTTCGGATCTCTAGTTGGATAAAAAAAAATTGTTTTTTTAGAAGAGATGCTCCTTTAAATTCGATCGATGATGAATAGACTACGAAGATTTAGGTTTAGGTTAGGTAAGATTTTTTATGAAGTAACTTGACGTTTCGAAAATCTACAAAATGCGTGTACATAAGAAGTGTACATTCAAAGAGGCATGCTAATAAATTAAAAGGAGAAACACATCTCTCATCTTCGTTTTCTTTCGTTTCATTCATAAAAATGTGAAATCGCATAAATATCCGTGTGTAGTTGAATATATTACTAGTAAGTAGTCTAGAGGTGGTTTCAAATCATCTAATTATTCATGCCGACGTAACGTTGCATGCATAACGACGTAGCGTTGCAATAAATCTCCAAAGTGTTCACAGTATATTACCCTGTGTTTTACAAAATTTATACATATTATATTATAATTTAATCCATTAAAACTGCCATCAGCACCACTGGGTATCGTTCGACCATTCTCAACCTGTTCCCTCGCGCACTCACTTGCCCACTGCTTTATTAACATTTATCCCTAACTGGGAAAGATCACTGTTTAAAATTACAGTGCATCAACGACTACCCTTGAGAATCGAGACTTATTTCATGCCTCTTTCATTTCCTGTTTATCGTTTATTAGCATTTCCACCAAGTTTAGAAAATTACACTCTAACTTCGATGATTGCCTCTAAATACCAGAAGCTTGGCGTTCAACGATTCCCTTGCCTGTTCCTTCCCATACGTTTTAATGCTCGAAGCATTTTTTTTTTTTTTTTTGTTTTACTTACTGGGCATTATTAATATTTATCCGGTGGGGAGGCGGGGGAAAAAACAGAAGAAAAAACGACGATTTAATCACGGAGAATACCAGAAATCAGCATCGTCTACGATTCTCGATTTCTTTCGTCGTTTATACCAGCTGCTTTATACCGACTGTTTTATTAACATTTATTCCCGGCTCAGTACTTAACGTCAAACGCGATACAACTTGCGTCAGCATTGTAATAAATACTAGCTCTAGCTCGCAGATAAGCCTGCATTACGCTCAGGGGTAGAAACGCTTTCCATAAGCGGGAGCGTAAAGCCTCGTTCACACTTGTCACAAGTGAAAATGTTGCGTTTTTTTCAACTTGTATTTATTTCTTGATGTCAAATTGACACAAGAAACGGATGAAGGTTAACTTTACTAGAAACGAAATTCTGTGTCTTTTCAATATTTACGGATTAATTTACTCAATTTTCTTGCTCTATTTTTTAAAGGAATTTCTTTTTTACTATTTTTTTCGTCATCCTTTGTTATCCATCCGATATTATTCTTATTTTTATTTTAGTTTGTTTTATATTGAGTGTTTTATTATTTTGATATCATAATTTCTTTCTTTATTTTAGCGTTTGTTTTGTTTATTCATTTAGTACTTTGATACATTGGAATTAACTACATCGAAATCAAATGTATAATACAGTATGCATATAATTTAATTAATTAATAATTGCAAAAAATTGATCTGACAAAAATATAATCTGAAATCAAATACGAGAATAATTAGGCAAAATAGTCTGCAATGTTCCTACGTATAAAGATTCGATAACTATCAACTTCATCATTAATAATTCAGAAAGTTGTAAAATAAGATCGAATTTTATATGAAATTTTTGTTTCAAAATAATTGACGTAATAATGCAATGAAAACATACGAATCAAATAATACGATATATGATACACAAGTTGAATAATAAATTAAAATGTTTTTGTATTTTACGTTACGTTGATTATTATCATAATGAAATGAAATTATAAAAAATAATTATTTAATCATTTGATGTGCGATAAACGAAGAATTTAGTCTACTCTACGGAAGATAAAATAACTATATGCCAATATATATTCTCTTACGTTGACTATTGCATAAACCTCATTGACTATAAGCAATAAAATAATAATGCAGCGATATATTTCACGCATCACAAAGTAAAAAGTTTCGTCAAGTTTTCTCAAATGTTATTTTACAACTTTCACAGTCAATCGGTCGCATACAGATAGTTTAATTATCGAAGATGCGGACAAGGCTTTAACATCCTCAGCAGCCAGTAATTCAACATTTATTTTCCGACGCGTTGGCGAGGATAGTTAAATCATCGCAGAACGATCGCATCGATCACCGGCCGGCTTGTTACCGACTCACCGTGAAACTGTTTGTATCTGTCTATCTTCGACCGTAAAGAATCTTATCCCTTCGTCCATCTGGTATCGCCTACTCTTCCACCCTCGGCTACCGCGGCCAACGTTTCGTCGTCGCTTAAATACCACCATTCCCCCTAAAACACCTGACCCGTCCCGCGTGTTCCCGCTGCGCCTTTTATAGGGATCCCCGAGAACGTAAAGGGGATCTAACTGATTCGATTCGGCCTCGTTTCTTATTGTTACGAACACTTGTACTTACTCGCAGTGGAGAGGAGATAAGAGGGTGGCGAGGAGATAAGACGAGACGCTGATGAATCTCTTCCTAGAGTTTCGGCGAATGTGGCGGAAATGGGCGTAGGAGGTGGGTGGGTGAGAGAGAGAGTAACGCGTTCGTTTGATTGAGCTTAGTGTGGAGTTTAGATAATTGAAATTACTCGAATTATTAGTAAGTTGAGTAAAGAGGAAAACAAGAATATGCGTTGAAATGTAAAAATAAATAAAGAAATGAAGTCTAACGCGGTGCCAAGATTTTGTACTTTTGCTACATAATTGAGATTATTAGTAAGTCAAATGATGGACAAAATAGAGAAATCTATTGAAATATAAAAATAAATTTGGAAAAGGAGTTTCATCTTTAAACATTTTGATATACACTCGTACATAAATAATTAGACACTTGGCGTAATTCCATTAGAAGCTTAACCCCTTGTGCTGGCAACTGGTTCGCGGACCATAACGAGTGACCGAACTGTATACAATAATTCGTCGCTTTCTTTTTCGTCGGTTTGACATCACTGGATAGAAATTATTAAGAAGTAATAAACTTATCATTTGTTTTGCCTGGATTATATTTAAATATACTTAAAACTAAGAAAATGTTGCAATTTGAAACAAAAAATTTTTGACGTGCGTGGCACGACATTCCAGCGCAAGAGTTTATTAGGATAATTCACGCATAGCGCAAACCTATTTTCTGTCGCAAGAAAACCATATACAATTTTCGTTTAAAGTTTTGTTTCCATCAGAGACTGAAAACTGAAATATTTTGAGGTTTAGGTATTATACCGATAAACTGAAACCGAAATATTGTAGGTTTAGGTATTATACTGGTAAACTGATACCGAAATATTGTGAGGTTTAGGTATTATACCGGTAAACTGAAACCGAAATATTGTGAAGTTTAGGTATTATACCGGTATTTGGGAAATCGGTTTTAATACCGGTATATACCGGTATGGTACCACTTTACTGACGGAAACCCATTTTTCATTTTCTACGTACAGTGACTCTTATTAATATTCGGACATCATGCTATTCAAAATATTGTTGTGGATTTCGATTGTTTATAATAGTAAATTTGAATTAATTTTTTAATAATACAATAGAACATTCATTATAGTTTATAGTAACGTAAATTTTATTTATTTATTGCACATACTTTTCTTAATATCAAACAATAAACTGAATTATGTCGAAATGTAGCGTGGGAGATNCTTCGAGTGCAGATGTCTGGTCTTTATGCACTGTAAGAAATAAACTTGGCCTTCACAATTCAATAGCATAGGCGACACGTGAGTTGTAAATTCTCCTAACTGCATGTCTGAGAAAACGACTTTCTCCGACATCTGCTAGCCTACTAACTAATATAAATAAAATAAAATAAAAAACTAATAAAAAAGCTAATAAAAGTAAATAAAGTGTACGTGTATAAGAGTTGTCAAATTTACTATACAGCTTTATGAAAACATGTAATCATTATCTCCTTTTCCTTTTCTAATATATTACTATTTTATTTACCGGTATTATACCGGATTCATACCGGTATTGTACCGAAACACATCTACCGACTTAACACCGTTATACCGGTATTCGCAATATTTCGGTTTCATCAAACCGGTATCGAATACCAACCTAAAAATACCGATATTTTTCCGGTATCCGTAATACCGATTCGGTCTCTGGTTTCCATATCTCTTACTATTCTCGAGATGTTTCACAAAATCTTGCACTTTATTCAGGGAATGATTTCAACGCTTAGAACCGAATTGTAACACGAGCAAAAAATAGAATGTTCGTGTCCTGTACGAAGTTTCATAGTTTTTTGAATTTCCGAGTACGCTAATTTGAGTTTCGCCTCGATTTCGAAGCCATAGTCGCCCACACTATAACTTTCTCGAGACACACGCGACGGTTTCAGTTCGAAAGTTTCAAGAAGACGCAGCTTAAGGTATTCTAGTGTGAACTTTTGAAAAAATCGATTTTTTTTTTTGCATATTCTTAAAGGGCACCGTTTCAAAAATAAGTCTCTGTAACCTTATATGTGAACTCCTAAAATTAACGAAATTGTGGTTGTTTGAAAAGTGCAATGACCAGCGTCATTGTTACCGCAATACTAAACTTTAAAGGCATTTTTCTGGAAACTATGTTTTTCAGAACGGTGTCCATGATATCTCAAAATTTACTTGACCAACTGACTGAAAATTTTAAGTACGCATTTAGTATATGTGTAACTATAGCCTATACCAGAATCAACAAAAAAATTTTATTTTTTATATATTTTTAGGTTTCCGAAGTTTAACAAAAACATGGAAAAATCGATAATCGATCTTCAAAGTATCGCCACTTTTTTAATTACAGACTTTTTTCTTTTGTTTTGGTACCTGCTATAGCCAAACTCACACTAATTAAGGAACATTCACGTTTTTTTATTTCCGACAAGCAGAATGGCCGGAATCATGGACACAGTGAGACAACCTTTTTTAAAAGCTACTATGTTCGAGATGCAGTATGCAGTGCCACTAATTTTAACACTTTTTGTCTCAAAAAATTTTAAAACGTCGTTGAAATACGTACAAACAAACCTTGTCAATTTGACTGCAAAAGGCATAATAGTTTCTTTGCAAAAAATTCCCTAACAAAGTTAAAAAGACACGCACTTCACGGTAAAATATCCCCTTAAGAAGCTGAAATATTTCTCTCCTCTCGCTTTCCCTTTGTTAAACGTTTCGATCGTGCCCGTTTACCCACAGCCGGGAAAATATCGCTCGTGATCGCCGTGTAAAACGCGAATCGACGAGCGCCGCGCGTGCGCGTACGAGCCGTGCATAAATCAGCGCGCACGTGCATAAATCGCGCTCGTAAAAATGTACGCGGCGCGGCGGCACTTCCGGCAGCGAGACCGATCGCATCCGGAAGCAGCTGCGCGCGGAGTATTACGTACATACACTTACAATTAGTACAGTACTTGAGAAGCCTGTGACGCGTCACGGAGCAGCTCCTTTCACGACGAAGCCACGCGCGACTGTGAACGGTCCTTTAATCTATAGCAATCGATGCACGCGGTTAACGGTAACCGTCTGCGATTAATCTTCGCAAATATCGCTTTGACAGACGCTAATAGAATTAGTTAATCGACGGTCGGCTGCGCAATTAATTCGAATGGTCTCCGTGACTTTTGGTACGACGGGGAAAATGCGGATCAATAGTGTCAATGAAAGCTTTCTGAACAGTGTGAAGCAATCTTAGTGTTACGAAGAAAAAGAAAAAGGAAACGAAACATGACTGACGATCTGATTTACTGTTCCATAGAATTCAAGATAAAGACGACTGGTATCACTTGACTTTAAAAATTATCAACTACAAGAAGATGAAATTATAGTCCATTAAACGAGTTGAGTCACCAGTGGTAAACAAATATACATAGTGATGACAGAAACCAAGTATTTTGATTGCGAAAATGAAAGTATGAAGGACGCAGTAAATAAATTGAATTTTATTTTTAATTTATTAAAATTTATTAAATTTTACTTTTAATTTATTATTAAAATTTATTGAATTTTATTTTTAATTTATTATTGAAATTTATTACACTTTATTTTTAATTTATTATTGAAATTTATTAAATTTTATTTTTAATTTATTATTAAAATCGCTCTTGAATTCATCTGTCATTCTAAGCTAGCTAATAACACAGGCCTTTCGTTTCCATCACTTAACAAGCAAGCGTTTTGTTTAATATTTGACTCGACTCATTGAACGGATTATAGTTGCTGATAGATTCATCGATTAATCAAGAAAATTTAAGCGCGATATTACTTGGGATCAGAGACCGAATCGGTATTACGGATACCGGTAAAATACCGATATTTTTAGGTTACTATTTGATTACGTTTGATGAAACCGAAATAGTGCGAATACCGGTATGATGATATCAAAACGATGTTAGGTCGGTAGATGTATTTCGGTATAATATCGGTAAATAAAATATTAATATATTAGAAAAGAAAAAGGAGACAATGATTAAATGTTTCGATAAAGCTGCCGATAGTAAATTTGATGACGCTTATACACGTATCCTTTATTATTTCTAATACTAATTCATCAATTGTATATCTCCATATAATATCAGCCACGATACTTTTACTTAATTTTAAAAGATGACCGATTTCTCGATACGTTTTTCCTTTTTCTCGGTGGAAAATGATTAATTGTCGTACGTTAATAAATCGAAAGAGGAGTTAAAACAACGATTAATCGTAGAATGGAAGAATACTCCACTAAATTACTTAAAAAAAATTACTGGAAATATGCGTCTGCGATATATTATTGAAGTTAAGGGCTACCTAACAAAATATTAATTATTGTTTATGTTAACAATTTTCAGGTTCAAATATTGTAGCTTCTCAAATGTCCGAATATCTTTGCCACGCTACATTTCGACATAGTTCAGTTTATTGTTTGATATTAAGAAAAGTATGTGCAATAAATAAATAAAATTTATGTTACTACAAACTATAATGAATGTTCTATTGTATTATTAAAAAATTAATTCAAATTTACTATTATAAACAATCGAAATCCACAACAATATTTTGAATAGCATGATATCCGAATATTAATAGGAGTCACTGTAGAAAATGAAAACTGTGTTTTCATCAGTAAAGCGGTACCATACCGGTATACATGTCGATATTTTTACCGTTGTGGACATCAAATACCGATAAAGTACGTATGAAAATACCGGTATGGCCGTCTTATACCGGTATTATTATAAAACCGTTTTCCCAAATAGCGGTTATATTACAATAATATTGGAGCAAATACCGGTATAATACCTAAACCTCACAATATTTCGGTTTCAGTCTCTGGGTATAATACTTAAATCTCAAAATATTTCAGTTTTCAGTCTCTGCTTGGGATAACATTATTATAATTCAAGAGGGAAATTTAATATCATAAAAAATTTGATAGGTTGCATGTTTAACGAATTAAGGAACGATTTCTAGATTTTGCTAATCCAGATAAGCAAGAACAGATTTACATTTCGTAAATATTTCGAAGTTTTGAAGCAAAACAAACAATGTTGTCAATTAAACGATCTCTTTGGCTGAAACTTTTTAATTTCGATCGAAAGTTTTTGTTTCCATCAACTAGAGGAATTGTTTATCAGTGAGGCTGTAAAAATGTTTGATTAAAAGATTCTTTTCCGTTTGATTTTTCCATTAGTAATAGGCGTAATAAGCTGAAATAAGGTTGCAACCATGTTGGACATAACGAACCGCATTTTCTGTTCTGCCTATTTTGAAATGAATTTGCATATTCTGTCGAGAGATTGCTACATAGTTGGATTCATTAGCCGTGCTTACGTAGCAGAACTTGAGTTAGGTTAGTTACAAAAAATATAACAGCGTCTGATATTATAAAATGTTGTTTGTACGAAGTAACATATAAACTAACGTATCAAGGATCGTTTCGGAGACTATTTTATCTATTTACGCCAAATCTTGTTAGATACTATAAACGTAGAACGTTATAAAAATTCTTTGGATGTCACGTTCGATTTTACATGAAATTGTTTTAATAGGAAAAGATTAGTAAGAAATTTTAATATCTCTAAATTTACGTTTTACGTTATTCGTTAGTATTTTTAAATAATTCCACTTAATCAGCTATTACAATTCGGAAGTTTCTGAAATTTTATAAATCAAAGTGTTTATTTAAATTACTAAATTTTTAAGATTTAATATAAAGGATTAAGTTAACAGATTTTTCTGTCTCTAAGTTCTATAGATATTATTCTGTAGTAATTTCATTTAATGTTTTTGTAATTCGTAATTTTGTTTAATATTTAGGTTATTTGATCAGTTTCTCTGAGAAATTTCTAAAATTTTATAAACTATATATTTTAATTAGTAAATTTCATACATTTGAGCTTCTTAAATTCCTAAGTTTCTAACTTTTTAAATCTTCTCTCAAAAAATTTTAGGTACAATCTACAAATAAATTTCAGTAAATTTCAAATACTAAAGTTTTCCTAAGTTTTCCAATTCTGTCGATTTAAATTTTCTAATTCGCTCCCAAAAAATTCAAGTACAAAGTATCTACAAATATAAGCCAATAAATTCCAAATACCGAACTTCTAACGTTCCTAAGTTTCCAACTTTCTAAATTAAAAAAAGCAAATCTTTCGATTACCAAGTTTCCAATAGCAAACTTCAAACAATCTCCCCCTCTCTTCCTCCTTCCTAAAAAAAGAAAGAACCAACTACAAACCTATCGATCGACCAATGAAATAAATTTTCTAAATTTCTAAGAAGCATCCAAACGATAGATACGAAGGGGAAACTTGCAACAACTCGCGCAAAGTGAAGTTCCCACGAGCGCGCAAAAAAAAAAAAATCAATGACCACGATCGACACGTTGCAACTTCTCTCGTGGCAGTCGTTCGTAAGAGGTATTAATCACAGCGGTTAATTGTCGTTCGTGGCCACGAATGCGAAACAATCCTCGATGCACATTTGTGACGAAGAATCGATCGGAATGACGAACGAGTAACAGTAGTGTCGATTCACGCGAAATATCCGGGGGGATACACAGTTACTTAGGAGCGGTTCTCTATGACCAACTGGTCGCAGACACATCGGCAACGATAATTGCAAAGTGGATACCGGATACGTGACAGGAATTCGATTCGAGACGCGAATTTCGCGCTTAAGCCAGCGTTAACGACCATCGAATCCAATTAGGGGGCTTTAATTAGAAGTTAGAAGTATGTATTACATTAGCGGTGGCGGTGGTGGTTAGTTTCATTCGAGACAAGAACCTCGATTAAAGGAAGATGTAATGATACCGCGTAAAAATACGAAATGTAATTTGGTATCGATGTTATGGATCCTACGACGGTATTAATATTAATGGTATCGGGTTATTAATACAATTATGCAAATTCAGCATCGATGAAAATTTATTGACAATGGCTGAGGGGGATGATGTTATTAGGATATTAATTAGCTCGTTAAACGTCCGGTTTGGTAAAAAATCCGTCTAGGAATAAACTTGCTGCGTTGTCGGATCCGGTGAAAGCAGGATGAGTGTGCGCCAAGTGGACGATGCGTATTATAAGATAGTTTGTTCTCGAATTGAGACGACTTTCATTTTTAGAGGTTAGAATTTAGATTTTGGCCAACGAATTTTTAGAAGTTTCTAATAAGATATTGAAGATTCTTGTATTATTTATTTTTGGAGAGATCAATTCGCTGTTAGAAAAGGAAATTGTTATCTTTTTTTTTATGTAAAATATCTTTGTGCAAATGTATTTTTGTCATCTTTTTTTTAAATGTGCAACAACTGGTATCCACAATATCGATCTAGAACTTACAATGTCATAATTATCACACTGCGGATTTATATTGCGAACTTGTGTCTTTAATAAATATAAATTTGCATAATATTACACAAATAATATTTTAACGTTTGAGAAGTAGAACCTGATGGAAAATTGTTTTACTCGTTAAATGTTACAGAAGACACTGTACTTTGAATATTTATATATTCTTTTATATACTATGTGCATCCTGCGAAAATTTTGGCTTCAAAATCCGCAAATCTATCTATAACTCGGATCTATATTCGTTTACAAATTAATATCAGATAAGAAAGTATCGTAAAATAGGACACAATCTCTTCAAAGACAAATCGAGTAAGATCAGTTATAATCTATGAAAACTTTTTCACTGTTTTAACAAATCGTATAATTACGTTGATAATCACGTTAATTATTCGCGAAACAATTTCATATTTGCAAAAGTTTGTACTCAGAATTCGCGATAAATTATACGAAAATAATGAGGCTACATAGAATTTCACGATTTTCAAAAATACTTAGGAGTTTACTCCGTGCACCATAAATATTGTAGTTCGTAAGAAAGAATTAATAAAAAAAAAAAAAAAAAAATCGAAAATAAATGTATACGTTAGCACGTTTGAAGAGAGTCGAGGCTTGAATTACGATTTTGGTTGCCTGTGTTACCCGGTAGTGGCCAATGAATGAAAAGCCGCGCAACCGTTGCTGGCCAGATTACGCGGGAGTGTCCGCAATGACTGTATTATAGTTATTGCCTAGTACGAACACTGATGACGGTATTATCCTGATTGCCATTTAACATAATGACTGTCACTCTATCATCCAACGACGCGCACGCACTTTCTGGAGGTTGACGACCCTTGACCCCATAGATCACCACCACCCGAGTGCACGAGTGTTTCCTGAAAAGAAGAAACAATTGTTCGTGTCTGATTGTCACTTACATCGGAAGTCTCTCTTACTTGGCAGAGGCACGAGTCGGCGACAATCGTTTCATGAATTCATGAAATTGAATTTATTGGATATGGGGATGTTTCTCTCAGTGATTTTATTTATTCTTTTGTTCCTGTCTTCTATTCAACTTCTCCGTTACTCGGTATTTTATTATTTTTATTTTCTTCTTTCTTTTCGATTGCTTATTTATTATTTCTTTTCTGCTATTTGATTTATTTTTTAAGAAGTTAATCGTTTAATTAGTCATTATTGAAGGTCGATTTCTTAAGAACTTAATCTAGTAATTCTTGAGGATTAGTTTAATTCGCGGACAATTTTCATATGTTACTCTACGAATCTGAGAAATTTTATTTTCCTTAAAATTTAAAACTGGAAACTCTAAAATGGAAAATCGAAAACAAAATTTATGTCTCGCACAGGTTTGTCATACCAAAATGATTTGTAACTTGAAAAATTCTAGAATATTGAAATAAATAATAACGGCTCTTTGATTTCCCGAAATATTAGAATAAAACAGATAAATAATAATTGACAGACAATAGAAACCAATTCCTCCTCAAGAAAAAGATTACAGTAAAATATTCCTCACGAATCTAATGGCTTAGTAGTCGTGTTTCAGATGTTGTGTCAAACCTGTTACCCTTATTATTCACACATCATCGCCTCCATTGTGTTTCTCATTCTAAATTCAATTTTCAACAGCACTTGACACTGTTTTCAATCCCCAACCCTAAAACATATCTGACACGTACGTGCTCGTATCTCTAATAACACTAAACCATCCAACTTACTCAATGATCAATACCATTAGTTCAACCTACTTCTCACCGAGCGAATTTAATATACACTATCAATCCTTCTCATGTCAAGCAAATTTTATATTTTATATAAATGTGTTTGATTACACGAAGGTTGTATATCGTATTTATTATTGTATTTGTATTATGCTGTAACTTCACAGTTAACTTCTAATAGTATTTATTCTATAATAGTACTTAATTTAATATTAATTAATAATATACGATCGTAAATAACATCGTATATTTAATATTATTATTTAATATAAATCGTATTAAATTAAAATTAATTTACAAGTAGAAATACTTCGAATATAAATTAATTTTAAAATTAATAATTAATGTGTTATATAATATAGTATAAAACGTTATCCTTTGAATCCTAAGACATCAGTCAGTGCCACTTGTTGGTTTAATTTACTATATTGCTATACACCAATCAAGAAATATAACTTTTGCTTCATTCCCAGCGTTAATTTGTTAATCACCACTGTCCAAATGATCTTTCAAAGATACGAACAAAGTTATGTCTTTATTCTTTCTATTACAAACCTTTCCACCCTCTCGTTTCCAATTTTAATTTCCTCGATGTAAATTTTTCACCTCACTCGTCCCTATTTCCAGAGTTAATTCATTAATCACCAACCTTCAAATGCTTTCATCTTCCTAACGAAAGAAAAGAGAAAGAAAGAAAAAATACAACAAAGTACACAAGCAGACGGTAATACCAGGCACTGTCCAACCAAGGGACGACCGACGAAAGATTAGTATATCTGGCGTGATATAGTAGCGGCGGTAACGAGCGAAAAGTAAGCTCGGTGCTCGCGTGTGTTCGCGAGCGCAAATTGGACGATAGGCCTGGTGCACTCGAGATAAATAAACGCCATAGGGGGTTAGGAGGCCGCATGCGGGTACGGTGGAAGTTAGTCGTGGCCGGCAATCGAATAAATTTGCAGAAGCCTCGATCTTTCTTCGCCTGGCACCCTCTGCCCCGCTTCTTCGCCGCTTTCAACGCAACAGAAGCGAAGAGGCACTCGTTCTGGATACTGTCGCCTTCGGGCACGATCTATGATTAACCCTCAACCCCGTTTTATTAAATACAGTTACGTTTACGTTTCGTTTTCGAGAGCTCGTGTCAATGTATGTATACATACGTTTAGATTCGTCGACCATTTTTTTTTTTTTTCCACCAAGTTTTCGCTCTGTTTTTTGTTTCGCTTTCTCTTTCGATATTTTGCGTTTCAGGTTTATTTTTTTTTTTTTTTTTTTGTTTTTTTTTATTCTTTTTTTTTTTTTACATAATTTTTTTTTTTTTTTT
>NW_025110156.1:71327-76655 GCF_011392965.1 Frieseomelitta varia
AGTACCAAAAAAAAAAAAAAAAAAAAGAAAAGAAGAGAGGAAAGAGAAAAAAATCAATTTCTTCTCAAGACAGTTCATTGATTCTCAGCAATTGGCCATAATCAAACTCGTTAAACTTTTTCAAAGAGCATAGTACCCTCGACTAGATGCCCGTTCAGTCCCTCGAGAGATCGTTAAAGATCATGGTTGGAACGTTGAGCTGGCTTGTGTCCGTGTTGTCGCGAGATGGCCTGCAGGCGTTGCGTCTCGAAAAAGATGAGAGAGGGCTAATAAAGGCTTAGAAATAGATGGTCAGCCTACGGCAATCAAGCGGATTTACGGCGGTCTCGTGTATCATTATCATATTCCGTGTTAGCCGGCTGCGATCGCATCGCGTAATAGAAGGTATCGTGCGATTTCTCGATAATTCATCGCCGTCGTAATGGCGCGTCCACCGGGTATATTTCATCCGACTAATTATTTATTCAACCGTCCCGTTGATATCGCCTTGATTAATTGAATGTTACACCGGCTTCGGACGAACAGTCGTCTGTGTTCTAGCAAATTCTTTGCCTTTGTCCAGCAAAATGTTCGACAGAAAGGGAATATTTGGATATTTTTGGATTGGTGGATATATTTTTTCTTTTTTGGAGGTCGTTTGCAATTTGGTAAACAAGTTGAAGTTTCAGATAGTTTATAGCTTCGGGAATTGAAAAAGATTCTGTAGATCTTGTTTGGAATTCAACAATTTAATCATGTCATTAGACAGTCTTGAAGTCGTTCTCTCATTTTAATTATATGATTTTTCATTGTGTTACAGATGGCTCGTGATTTTTCGATAAATACGAATGAGATAAATACTATGCGGCCTATTTAATCTTTCTGATTAAAGATTGAATTATTTGGGAACATCTTTCATCGATTTTTATACTTCTTTTTTCTTTGTTATGAGAAAGATAATAAAATATAACTCATAATGGTGTAGTATTATATACACACATATGAATTTAACGAGTGAAAATATAAAAAAATAAACAATTAAACTGAATATTAAATATGTTTATATCATATTTATATTGGATTAAACTAGATTGAATTAAATTGAATATTAAAAATTTTAAAATATATTGTATATACACATGTAAATAATAGATGAAGGTACGTATACATAAAATGTGTGTGTATGTGTATGTGTGTATAACACCAGATGTCAGATTGATGCGACTGATGGTTACTTTTGGTTTCATATTGCAACGCGTGGATATTTTCGGAAGCACTGCTCCTTGTCGTGGCACGAGACCGAAAGAAAGGGGTTGTGAAAGGGGAAGAGTCTAATTTGTACCTTCAAACACAGAGTGGGTTTGAAAAAAAGACTGTAGTACTCTCTCTTAAATAAAAAAAAGTTCCATCTTGAAATTGGAACCTTTTATTTTTAACGTGAGTATGTCGCGGTTATTATGGAGTACATAATTCAACAGCTTTTTACCTCAGTATCGTACTTTTAAAAACTCTGTTTCCCTTTTAGTATTTTTAACTTAGTTATAGTATCAGTTCTTCTCCTTGCGCCTTAGTTTCTATTAGTTATATTATTTATTACTATAGTTTATTAAGTTAAAACCGTAAAGTATTATAATTTCATTATGTACTTTTCAGATTAAAATGAGAAATTGTCATTAATTATCAAACTTTAATTTTAATTATTGATTGATAGAATTGATATAGTGAGATCATAAATTAATCACTGTAAAATACATTAAAATACTCAGATGTGAATCACGTGTAAAATCAATTTTCCAAACTATATGCTATATACTTTGACTGATGAATTACTATTTCTCTCCCTTATATCTACATTCATTATTTTATTCTATTTCCTACATAAATAATTTCAACTAATGAATGTTACTTCATGTATTTACTCACGTGTTACTTATACCAAGACATACACACACATCCTGTATTTCTATATATATTTACCATCTCATTTCCACATGCGAAGAATTTAATGGCGAAGGATTTATACGTAATAAATTTCTGACAATTTCAATCCACAGTTACACGTATCCACATATTTCACCGTAACGTTTCTAATAGCATTCCGCGAGATTTTTCAACCCCTATCGCGACGCTCGATTTATTATCCCCTATCTGTCCGTACAAACAGTCCCGTTTACGTATAAATATCACTCGACTGCGGCTACACTACAGGCACAGATATCACACGTTTCGCATGTGCGATACAACGATTAATTTAATCGACCAACAGCCTATCTGTACCGAAGATCTAACAAGATCGTGGCGCGATATTAATCGTATCGATCAAGCCGAGTCCCTCCTTCGCGAATTGAGCTACCTGCGTGCCGAACGATCAATGAGAAATCGTTAAACGTATTTATGGACTTTCCGCGGGGACGATATTTCAACGACATAGAATCCAGGCGTTGCCGTGTAACTGAAGCTTCGTCCTCGTTGTTGGAATCATTTCTAATTGATACACGCGTTTCTCGGCAAAGTTTAATTGGCCAATTCGGGCTTGACTATCAGATTCTGCGAAACTTCGCCCGGAATAAATCGAAACGATGCATTTCGAAAGCAGAAGCTAAATTTATTGATTTTTCCTTTTTCTTTTTTTATGAAGTCATAACGTTTTAAAAATTTACGAGTCACTGTATACTCCAATTTATGAATCTGAAAACCAAAATATTAAATGAAAATCGTCAAAATTTACATAGCAAATGTATTTATTGTCCAATAAAATATACTCTACATTACTATACATGTAATACCAAATATATAAAATGTAAAATATTTCAGTTATAGGTTCTAAAAAAGTATTGATGAAAATAACAAATAATTTTGATAGGTCCCAAAATATTGAAGAAAATAGCAGATAATTATGATTACAAATGAAGAATAAATAATTGACAGAAATGTTTAATAAATTTTATATCTATTTGAAATTTTAGATTTTAGATGTTTTAGCCGTATTTTAAAAGTTTCTACAAATTTCATGCAATACCAATTATTCATTATAGAATGCTACAGATATGTTTCAGTTTGAATTTAAGTCCAGCTACTGCTACCGAGAAACGAAGGATTAGCAGCAGAAAAACATTTTTCCATTGAAAGTGACGATTAAATCTCCTTGTCGAATTACATCAGCTATCAAATACTTTACGAATAATGTGACAAAAAAATTCGTAGCAATTACATTTTTCCATGCTGTGGTCTAATGTCAATAATTCGCTCTTTCGTGGCTGGAAAATTTGCAATTCTCAGCCAGTGGCGGCTAAAGAAATTCCATCCTCTTCTCGAATCGCGGATACGTATCTGAATTTCTCGAACGTTATCACGCTCGTATTTTAATAAGTTTAATACCAGAATCTTCAAGCTGATGACTCGCTGTCGAGATCTCGAGTTTCACTCTCGGCGCAACGTAATAAAATCATGAAGTAGTACGGCGCTTGCATCTTTCGATATCCTCGAAATTATGCTTTCGACGCTTGCCGTAGTAAATTCATAGTTTAATTGGAAGGCCGAGTGACAGCGCAGGAACGCGGATCAGCGCCTTGACTGAGCTCCCATATTTCTGGTATTCAGTATCGATTTTATCCCTACTCTTAGAAATATTATTTACATCACGTTTGCGCAACTATGGATCTATTATAACGCTACGACAAATTTGATACACGTATGTTAAATTAATTGGAAAAATTAGCGAGTCGAGAATGACGGTACATCGCCGTTTAAAAATCTTAGCTTTGAAAATTGGAGAAATCAAATAGATTAGATACTTTATATAGCAAAGAATCTGTAAAGAGTTAACATATTAGAAATTAACATAATTCAGGAGTCAAATTGATCAACTTTTCATTTTTTTTTGTTATTTGTCAATTTCATCATATAAATAATGATTGACATTCATTATTTATGTCAATGAAACTTTTTTTTATCAATTTATTTATTTTAAAATAGAGAGTAAAAATAATATTTGAAATCGAATCGAAGGTAAAAGGTGGTATTTGTCATTTTCTTCTGAATGTGTCTCACCTCACTTTGAATTAATAAATGTAACAATGTATTAATATAAAAATAAACAAATAAATAAATTAATAATGGTGAATGAATAATAGTGAATTAGTACTCCTAATAGCGAATATAAAATATTACTATTGTATATTAATATAATATCAAAGTGCAGTAACAATATAAAAATTACAATATAAAAATTAATAATAAAAATATTAATATATTACTGCATTAATCGAAACGCAAATTCAAGTACTATTTTCTTAAAAATTTACTTTTGATTTTTCAAGATTATTTATAAATAATACATCGAACATATACATCAAAATATAGTCGATTAATAATACAACAATTCAAATGTATAACGAGATTGAAAAATTTCATTGTCCACGATAAACATCGAGTACTAGAAATAAAAAAATGGTTCAAAACTTTCAAGCGAGAGTGTATCTGGTCTTGATATGTACATCAGACTCTCGATTTTTCAAAGTACAAGTAAATTTGTCGAGGTTTCGATAATTGACGAGTGGATATTTATACGCAACAGGATGATTCGTTACAGATATCATAAGATATAATAAGGATATAAGATATTCGCATATCAGACTGCGGATATTCATGCAAATTCACATTTTCATATTTATATCTACAACTGGATCTATTACGACCAGCAAATTCGATAAGTGTAAATATTGCCTGTGGGTTAGGATTAGGTGGAAAGGTTTAACAGCGCTTCCACTTCGTACCAAGATTCGATAATTTAGTCAAGAACGATGCATTTGATCTTGATATATCAGACTGTTGAGCTTCGAAGGCACGATGAATATTAAACTTATGTACGCCGATATTCGTGGATTGGTTTTATAGGTATGGGGTAATTCGTTATGATTCTTAATCTTTATGCGGATATTTATGCAAATACGGATTTTTGAGGAATTTAATTGGAAGAATGGAATCTGTATAGACTACGTACATTCTTTACATACTACATCTTATCGATATCGTGACGTATTTATAGCATTGGTCTTTACAGAAATTTTAAAATTTATAAAAACAAAATACAATATGATCATAACACTTATCTCTTAATGAAATTTCCAAATCGCAAAATAAATGATTGTTTCTAATGTTGATGAAAATATATACGTGTATACAGGGTGTTTCATAACTTGTAGGACCCACTTCGGGAGCTGATTGTATGCCTAAAAATAATGAAAAAAAGTCTTATAAATATATCTGTCTTCGTTTATGAGATATAATGAATTTTCTGTTTTAATTACTTTTACAAAAGATGCTCGAAATGACCACCTTGCATTTGAA